>NW_026867539.1:108289-190789 GCF_020745735.1 Hemiscyllium ocellatum
CCACTTGAAGATGGTCGTGCAATTCACTCTGTTCATGCCACTCATAACTTTATCGACCAAGCATCATCAAATACCTGAATCAGCTTTATCAGGCAGGGCCTGCCCTTGACATAAAACGTAGACTGTCACATTTTGTGCTATTTTAACTTATTCTGCATATTGGCTCCATCAGTGTTCACATTATTGATGTCAAGCGAATATGTCTGCAATTTGTGAGATGAGGCAAAAGTAAGGACTGCTGATGCTGGAGATTAGAGTCAAGCGCATTCCGTTGGAATTGCACAGCAGCTCAGGCAGAATCCGAGGGGCAAGATAATTGCTTACTCATCTGAGTTTGCTCGATTACACCTGTCTTAAACATGTGTGACATTTCAGACATCTGGCGTTTAAGGTCATTGAGGAAGGATATGAATGCAACTGGGCCGAGGGCACAATTCTGTGGATATCCTGTGCTGAAATGATCAGACCTCCAGAGTGACTACTGCATTGCTCTGTGACAAATGCATTTGTAACCATTGGATCCCATAATCTCCATTATCCCCACCGATCCTTGAAGCCACACTCAGACAAATACCACTATGCTGTTTCATTTGTGCATTTAGTCCATAGCCTTGCTGTATGTTTGGCGTATGTCCCACGAAATCACAAAACACTCTGGTGCAGCAGGAGGCCGCTCAATCCAAACTTTTCGAAGTTTCTCTTTGAACGTGCGTCATGACTGAATGGCAATCTCCTTGGTTTCGCTAGAACCTTGTATATCCATTCTGCTCAAGCCTCCATTAAATGCCACTTTTCAGAACCTCAATGGAATCTGCCTCCGGCTTATATCCAGGCAGCAATTACAGAATAAATCTCCGTGTTTTGAGAGATAAATAACTTTTCTATCTCGAGTATGATGCTTTTTCGAGTCACTTGAAATCTATGTATGACTCCACACACCGTGGTACTCTGTTTATTTACGAGCGAGACACAGTCTATTTTGATCACCTCTGATTAACAACATCATGTTTTAAAAGTCTCTCATTCTATTCCTGTGCAAGGCGGAATGTGCCTCGTCCTAATATCCTCAAAACTGCGTTTATTACATGTATCCTATACTTGTAAACCTCTTTTACACTATCGCTGTCTTCGTTGTGTTCACTTCCAGCTTAGACTGTGACATCCAAATATATAGAGGATGGCAGAATTCAAATGGAGGCTGGAAACCGTCGAATTCGAGGACAAGACTGGGTTAACTGGGGAGAATTAAAAATACAAGATTCACTGAGAATCGATCACAACCCTTGAAAAAACGTCTGAAGTTTCCCATCGACGATGGACACAATGTTTGACTGTGTGAAGCTTATATTTATGTGTTATCGACAAAATCATCACAAGTTATTTTACAGTATTTAGGATTGAATCTGATGATCGGATATGCAACCATTCAGATTTTTGCATTGTCCCTGAGATAGACACTGAGCTGTTGCATCATGTTCTTTGACAGATCATTCCATGCAACCTATGGAAAAACTGCATGGTGACCGGCGAGAAGACTAAGCCATTTGGAAGAATTTATTCAACATACCAACACAGAATCAACACGGTTTAAGAATGTGGAAAAATAATCATGCTGCGTGAGAGAGAAACAAATAGAGATAGCATGAGGCAGAACACAGATGGTGATGGAAGAACGAGGACAGAGTGGGAATAACGCAAATGATTGGAATTCTATCAAGAGAACGGTGCAGTGGAACTCATGTAGAGACAGTGTTAGAAAGAGACAGAAGAAAAACAGAGAGTGAGAGACAAGAGACAGGAGGTGAAATCAAGTAAGACAGAGCCGCAGATTGAGTGATAAAAATAGAGGCATATAGGAAGGAAAAGAACAAAGAAAGAAAGGAGTGAAGACAGAAAAAGACAGAGAGAATAACGAGAAAGTTCGGGACAGAAGTAAATAAAAGAAAAGATGAGAGGCCGAGATGGAATCACAGAATGAAACAAAAATGCAGCACAGAAGAGGCCGTTTGGAAAATCAAATCTACACTGCCTAAAATATGGCTACAGTTGTAAAGGTTCATCGAGAGAACTCAGGGAAAGTTGGTGGAAAAACAGAGGCTGAGATCATTTTACAGCACACTTTACCAGTCTTTGTGCAGGCAAGGAATTCCTGTCGACGTACTGTTAATGTTACAATCCTGCACTATCATTGTCCATCTCACTCTCACTCTCTGTCTCTCTTGTTCTCTGTTTCTCTCGCCCTCTCTCTCTCTCTTTCTCTCGTTCTCTCTGTCTCTCTCTCTCTCTCTCTCTCTCTCTCTGTCTCCGCCCCCACCCTCTCTCTCTGTATCTTTCCACTTCGTGAAAGTTCTGTAAACTGAGCAGATGGGGCCATTTATGATCTCTTACTGCATTCTAAGAATGGTGCACGTTTATTTCAGCAGCTGCTGTGCAGCACTTAAGGCAAGTCGGTGGTGCTCTCGACGTCGCTAAAAGGTATTTCAAACGAGGTAAACAGCTTCAAACCTGGGCATCTATGGAACGCGGTGGACCAAGAAAAACTGAAGATGAGATTGCAGTAGTACAAGAATTTAGATCACCACCACATTGTCAAAGACAGTTTGGGCTGGGCATAGAATGCCCGCCGCACAACAGGGACACAGATCGTGCCAATGAAAGAAAAACAAAACTGAACTTAAACGTTATTGATAACCTCACAGCCTGGGTATTTATTTCAATCTCTATTTCCCAACGACAGGGTTTAAATGAAGAGGATATTAAGCACCAAGCGCATCTCACAGATGATGGACGGTCTTGCTGAAGGTAGAATAAATAAATAAATAAATAAATAAATAAATAAATAAAATAAATAATCGCCATATGTACGACCTTGATGCCGGATGAGGCGTGTTGGTCAAGGGTGCCGAGAGACAAATATGAGTGGTGTGTGCCTGGGGGAAAGGTAGCTGCGAATGCAACAGGCAGATGAAGGTAGGGAAAAGTTGATTGGTAGGAGTGGAGGGTAGAGTGAATAGCTCAGAACGAATGTAGCCAGATCTAGATGGAGGTGCTGAGTTGGAGGCTTGGGACTGGCATAAGTGGGTGGGGGAAACTGGCGAATCCACATTCAACACGTGTGGTTACAGTGTTTCCAGTTGAAAGGTGATGTGTTCTTCCTTCAGATATCTGGTGGTCATGGTTTGGGGAAATGTGATCCTCTGAAGAGTTTTATCATCAAAACCCACAACCAGTTATTGACTGCGTGGTGCTGGAAAGGCACAACTGGTCAGAAGAGCTAGAGAATTGTTGTGTCGAAATCTCTAAAAATTCTGGAAGATATCCACTTATTCGGGCAATGGAAAATCATATTTATGCCAAAAAAGTATCAAACGCTGACCATGCAATAAGAAAGAAACAAACTTTCGTCCCTTGACATTCAGTGGCCTCACAATCATTGAGTCCCATACTGACAACATGGGTTGCTGGGTAGGGGGTTCAGGGGGTTAACTTTGACCAGAAAATCAAAACATTCAGTGTTGTGGCAGGTAAGAATCTTGGAATCCTGCAGTGAGTAGCCCACCTCCTGACGCCCGGTATCCTGTCCACCATCAACAAGCCAAACGTCAGGAGTCTGATGGGATGCTTTACAAGTCCCTGGAAAAGTACATTTACAATAACCCTCGAGAAGCTCAAGGCCATCCAAGATAAACAGCCCACTTGATTGCCATCACATCAAATATTCACTCCGTCTCAATAGACACTCAGCAGAAGCAATTTTTGTTTACTTCAGATATTCAAGAAAGATACTAAGACAGAACGTTCCTAAAACCTAACCACGGCATTCTAGAAGGACGATTTGGCCATTATTCCTCTGCTGTTTCTTTGCACAAATATCTGAGGTTGTGGACACAATAAGAGCATAGATTCCCAGCAGCTTGATGAAGTGTGTCAGGCAGGATGGCCATTCACTCTTCTTCAGAAGTAAACACTGAGAAAAGCAACAGCAAGTCACTAGAATCCTGTAACCGTTGGAAGAGAATGGTAGTGGTTTGACCTGATAGTCAGCATATCTCAGGCAATGGGACGGCTTGAGAAGGTGGGACCTGCCACGGTATGAATAGAGATGCAATGCCAGATAAAGTCATTTGAAAAGAAAATGACAAATCGTGTACGATTTTGAAAGTGGTGAAGCTATTCAATTGGCAATGGAATCCAACTTTCACTGAATTGTGACCGCCTTTCACAGTTGCACCAGACAAAGCATTTTCCCTGGATGCATCGGACTTTGACATGGCAACAGCTCAGCTGAAGACTGGAAGAAATTACAGAAAGCTGTGATCACTCTCTAGATCAACACTCAAGCCAACCTTCAATCCATTCACTCCACCTATACTTCTTTTTTGCCGCGGTAAAGCATTCAACATCATTAAAGCCCCAGCCCCTACCCTCCAGTTGTAATTTCTTCCAACATTTCAGAGTCATATAAAGTCAGGGAGTCCGACAGCACAAAGACAATCCCTTTGGCCCAATTTGATCCATGCCGACCAAAATGCCCATCCACACAAGCCGCATTTCCTTGTTGCATATCCTTCAAAACCTTTCCTATCCATGCATTTGTACAAATGCGTACTTCCACTGGCAGCTTATTCCATATGTGCACTACCCGCTGTGTCAAACAGATGCTTCAGGTTCCCATTTACACTATCCCCTCTAAGCTTAAACTGATGCCCTCTTATCCTTGACTCCTTAAACTTGAGAAGAAAAACTGAGTGAATTTTTTCTCTTCTGTCATACAGAAGGTACAAATGCGCCAAGGCACTTACTGAAAGGTTCAAGAACATTTTATTCCCCGCTGATGTCAGATTTCCGAATGGACAACTCAAACTTGAAACCTTAATTAACGTTGCACTCTTCACACTATTGCAGTTGAAACTTCATATTGCTCGTTCTGTTTAATAGCCCCTGTGTCTTTGTATGTTAAAAATCAACCATACTGCAGGCAATATAAAGTGTTTCGGTGTCATTTGGGGCATGTCACAAAATAAATCAAAATACATCAAATTTTTTTCTGGCATCGCTCTCCAGCATGAACTCCAACATCGATTCTTAGCAATAATACATATGTGGAAAGCTGAAATAGTTTTTGCAGGTAAATTAAAATAGGAAAGGTAAACACGAGGGAACATGAATGGCAAGCGAAAAGGGAGAGTGTGAGAAACAGTTAAGAAGAGGAAAAAAGATAGAGAAAGAAAACAAAGGTTTTCTCAGACAGAATAATCAAGTAGAGGCTATGAAATAGTGAAACGAAAAGTAAACATAACGGGAGAGTAAGGGTCGGGTGGGAGATAGAAAACAGAGTGAGCTGCTGGGAACTATATATATCGGGAAAGGTGCCGAATTGTAATAAATAACTGGCAGTACCATCCAAAATCCTATGACGTCTCACAGTAGTGGACACACATGCATTGCCTATTGTCTGCTGTCAATGTTTTGTAGGGGTGAGGGGGGGTGGGGTCGGAGGAAGAATTCAACCTGTTTGCACACAAGCAGTTCTAATGTTACCAACAGTGTAACGGCTAGTCTAGTGAAGGCTTATGTTTTGGTGGCAGTTCATAGTGGGGAAGGAGTGTTGTGTAAATGTGGTGGGGGAAACTTTAATGTGGATTCCGTGAAGTATTTGAATTTGGGAAGCTTCAGCACCGGTAGGAATCGTCCAACTGAATCTGTGTGAAGACCGAGTTGGACAAAAAAGTAAATTGCTTCCAAGGTTGATGAACTGCAACCTGCAATGCGAAGGGAGTAGAAGCAGTCATGCCATGCAGCGTTGGAAGTATATATGCATTTGGAATGGAAAGTTGTAGCCGAACCTTCAGAAAACGAGAAATGGTGTGTACACATAATCTCCCAGCCTCTTTGAAAGACCCAAATGCATAATTTCTTTCCCATGTGCAATGGGTTTAAGTACAGACTCAGTCTGTTATTTCTTTCACGCATGCCATTCATGGCATCAAAAAACAACAACCATTTTGTAACCTGAATAAAAAAGACATGATTTAAAAGTTGGCTTTATGCTTCCTAGTTTCCACGTAGAGGGATGGTATATGAACTCACATCTCCTAGATCAAAGATCAGAAGATCAGAAATCATTCTTCCTTCAAACCACAAGAACTCTCAGTACTTTTCCTGTTATTGTTGGCTCCTTACGACTAAACATTTGGTTGAGAATCAGTTGTAGAGCAATTTCTACTCAACTTTACAAAACCAGGTTCAACACCTAGAGGCCAATACACTGATAGGACCACTTCTTTGTCAGGGATGCGAGAGAAACAATCTCTTTTTTTTTGGACATTCGGTCCGGCCGTTAAATATTTGCCTCTTAGGTTGATCTCACTGACCACAATGCTCCATTCAGTCTTGTGGGCTCTACAATGGCTGCAATGTCCCACTGAAAAGACTGGAAAGGATCCAGTATCTCTTTAAGTGTTAAAAACAGTCTGCACGCAGTTGAATGTCCAAATATTAAATCCACACACTGCAGACATTATGACACCATAGGCAATGCGCATGTCGCTGAATGATGATTGCCCAAATATCTGGATTTCCACATTGTAGACATTGCATTACCCCAGACAATACAGACTCTGCAAGTGCAGTGTGTTGAAATGACAGTCATCTCACGCTGTCGACATTGCTATACTGTAGACAACACAGGTTACACAATACTGATATGAATATGTGCGTATGTGGGTCTTTGTGAGTGTATGTGTATGGATGTGTGTGTGTGTGTGTCTTCTGTGTGGGTTGGGGTTCGTGTGTGTGAGAGAGAGTGAATATGTGTGTAAGTGAGTGTGGAGTGTCGTAAGTCTATGAGGGGATACATGTGTGAGTGTGGGATTGTGTGTGTGTCGGGGCGCGAGGTTGTGAGTTTCTGTGAAAGTGAGTGTATATGTGCGTACGTGAGTGTAGGATGGTCTAAGTCCCTGAGAGGATGCATGCGTGAGTGTTGGAGTGTGTGTGTGTGTGAGGGTGTCGATGAGTGCCTGTGTGCGTATCTCTCTATATGTATGTCCGTCTGTATGTCTTTGTGTATAGGAGTGTTTGTGTGTGTGTGTGTGTGCGCGCGCGCGCGCGCGTGGGCGTGTGTGTTGGAGTGTCTGTATGTGTGTAAAGTGGAATGGTGGTCACCTGCAGTGTGGGGTGGGAGTTGTGAGTGTCAGGAAGAGAGAGTGCATATGTGAGTGCATGAGTGTAGATTAAGTCTCAGTCTCTGAAATAATGTATGTGTGATTGTGTGAGTGTATGTGTAAGGGTGTGTGTGAGTATCTGTGTATGTGTGCCCTTGTGTGTAGGAGTGCCTGTAATTGTGTGTGCGTGTGTGTGGGTGTGTGCACACGCGTGTGTGTAGGAGTGCCTATGTGTATATCGTGCACTGGTGGTCACGTGTTGTGTGACATGAACCCAAGATCCTGCTTGAGGCACTCCCTGTGGGTATGGGCCGTAGCTGTCAGCCTATTTGTGGATCTTAGCTATTAGTGGCCGAACAGAGGCTGATAGCAAAGTTCGAAACACAAAGTGAATGCCTCAACCTCAGGACCTTGGGTTCACGTCACACAACACGTGACCACCATTGCACGATCTACACAGGTGCTCCTACACACACGCGCTTACTCACACACACACACACACGCACAATTACAGGCATTCCTATACACACGCATATACACGGGCACATATACACAGACAACCCCACACATCCTTACACATGCACCCCAACAATCGCACATGCATTCTTTCCGAGACTTAGACCAATCTAAACTCACGCACACGTATATACACTCTGTCTTCCTGACACTCACAACACCCACCGCACATGCACACATGCATCCACGCACAGACTGAAGACATGTTACCCTCACATTCACACACAAATGCACTCTCTCTCACACTCATAAAACGCCAAGCCAGACAGACAGACACCCACACAAAGACCTAAATGCACTCATACACGTTTGTGAGATGAATTTCTACTTGCAGTGTTACATTGTACTTTGCTCTTAAACTGCATGAACTCATGTAAAACTCTGTCATCTGACCTTTTTGATTAGAATCAATCTAAATATCTTGGCACAGACAGAAAACACTGTTGGCGAACACCTTCGACATATTGTCTAGTTAACACGAATTGTTACAATTAACCTGAGAATGCAACTTTATAAAAAAAAGGCTTTGTGATTCACACATGAAAGAATTGAAACTACCATGGTATTCGAACAAATGAAAGACTCAACAGACAATCAATGTATTTTTCAAAGGGTAATTTCAGTTACATCACACTGTAATCTTTTGTTATAAATTCTGTGCCTTACAATTGTGTCCTCTACAACTGCCTGATGAAGGAGCGGCGCTCCAAAAGCGAGTGTGATTCCAATTAAACCTGTTGAAATATAACCTGGTGTTGTGTGATTTTTAACTTTGTTTTACTATTCGTATTGCTTTATTGCAGTCTGCATAATGGTAAGTAGCCAAACCAAACAATAGACATTGCATTTCTGCCATATTTTGGAGATGCCGGTGTTGGACTGGGGTGTGCAAAGTTAAAAATCATAAAACACCAGTTACTAGTCCCACAGGTTTATTTGGGATCAATAGCTTTCAGAGCGCTGCTCCTTCATCAGGTCGTTGAGCTTATAATATCGTAAGATTATTTGTTAAGCTTGTCATCTTTTGGAATGAACGTGTTGGTTTCAGTTTTTTCATATGTAAATTGAGGAACTGGTTTAAAGTTATATTCTCAAGTGAACTTTAACAGCTGGAATCATCTTGGCTCGGGTAATTCATTTAAGATGTGAGGTGCCCTTTGTGAGACTGTCGGCGCCAGAATGTTCGGACTGATTCTCTTCTTAAAAAAAGTACAAAATCGCACTTAGATTCATGCAGTTTTTGAGCAAAACAAAATGTAATTTTTCAAATACAAATTCACGTCACAATCCTATATGTGTCCATTTGGATGTGTCTGTTGGGTGGGGAGCTTGATGAGTGTCTGTGAGAGAGAGCTTGACCGTGTGTGCGCCTGTAAGTATGAAATGGTATAAGTCTGTGGAAGGAGTGCATGTGTGCGTGTTAGTGTAGGAGTGTAAATGTGTGTGTATGATAGAGAAACTGCGTATCAGACAGGATCTATGTGAGTGTATGTCTTCAGGTATGTATGTGTAGGGGTGTATGTGTGTAGGAGTGTCTGCGTGCCTATGCGTGTGTGCATTTGAGTGCCTGTCTCTAAGTGTGCATCTGTCTGTGTATGCGTCTGTCATAGTGTGCGTCTATGTGTATGTGTCTGTGCGCATATGTATGCCTGTGTCTGTGTGTGTGCAGTGCAATAGGGTGCAGTGAAGTGTAGTGGAGTGTAATATAAAGAGGTTCTGCGATTTACATCTGAAAGAACTGAAACCAACGTGTTCATTCTTAAAGCTGAGAGACGTAAAAAAAAATTCCAGGTTTTTTTTCAATTTGCAATTTGAATTACATCACACTGTATACGTTTGCTGTAAATTCTGTGTCTTACTATCTTATACCCACAACGACCTGATAAAGGAGCTCCGAAAACTAGTGCTCCCAAATAAATCTGTTGGATTACAACCTGGTGTTGTGTGTTTTTATAAATTTGTATTACTGCACACAACACACAGCGTACTCACTTCTAAGTGTCAAAATATCTATTTTATTAATGAGTAGATATTGCATTACAGTAGATACTATACACATTGAACAGTGCTGAGTGTCCGTGTCTCAGTTAGTTTACACAGGGTAATGTAGTAATGTGCACAATACGCTGGCTGAATAATACTGAGTACCAGAATAGCAGTCCTCCTACGCTATCGACATTGTAACACTGTATATTATATCTCCTTATGTGTCTGACATATGATAGATTCAGGCATGTTAATATGTGTGTGTTGTGGAGGGGCTGCGTGTGCACAAGTTGGTGAGAGAGTATGTGTGTGTGTTTGTATGAAAGTGTGTATTTTGTATGTTTGTCTATATATGCATGATGTGACTGTGATTGTGAGTGTATCTATTTGTGCAAGTGTGCATTACTTTGCGTGTGTAGCTGTGCATGTGTATGTGTATATTTCTGTATGTGTATGTCCATGTGAGTGTGTGTGTGCATCTTATGTCTGTGTGTATACACGTGCGAGATGAAGTGAGAGTGCGTGTCACTGTGTGTGTCTCTTTGTGTGAGAGTGTTACTGTGCGGTCAGACATTCATCACCGAGCCTCTGTGGATTTATGCAGACGCGTTATTGGGTGAAGTGGTCAGTGCGCCTCCGGTGAATTGCTTCTCGTTTGTCTCGAATGGTATTTATGTGTCTGTGTTTTCTGGCACTTCCAGTTCTAGATCTGATTGACTTGCACATTGGGTCATGGTTAATACATTTATTAATTCAGTTCTCATTGGGGTGCAGGCTTCAATGAATTCTGGTGGGTGGCTCAATTCTTTCGACAGTAGGATGTTACATTGTGCAATTTGAATTTGTTTCCTTCATTGTCTGTTAGTTGGAAACGAGAGAGAGTACTGGTGGTGAATGACAATGGCGAGCTGATGTTTATGCATATGTGTGGCCATTTTTTTTAACATTTATCCGATCTTGTGCATTTCACAGTCCATACAGGTAACATTGTCGATTACATTCGTGCTGTTAGATGTGGGTGTCGGCTCTTTAAATTCTGTGGGAATCTGGTCAAAGATGTTTCCTGGTTTGTGGGCACTATGACACCTTCATGTCTGTATGCTAGTGTGTGAATGTGTGTGTGTGTGTGTGTCCCCGCACGCATGCACGCCCGCATGTGCGCTCACAAAATTCCGCGCGTTTGTGCATATACATATACACATGAGTTAATGCATACACACACACACACACATTAACATAGAGGCGGCGAGGACATATTATGGCCTACAAACCAGGAAACACTTTCACCAGCTCCTTACAAAAGTTAAATAACTAACATTCTCATCCAAGAGCATGAAAATAACCTGCAATGGAAAATGGGAATGAGTGACCAAAAGGCAAGAAAGTGCAGGAATGTCGTGCACGTGACCCATGCAATTATCTCCCTCTAAAACAAGTCTCCCTTTTTAGATTCTGTTGGGAGAGCGGGCTGAACAGGGGCCGACAGCAGCAATCAGATTCATGGCACCGTGACACTCTACTGTTCAGAAGGACAGACAAAAGATTAGAAAGACTATAGTCACAGAGGATTCAATTGAATGGATTGTGGATAAGCAGTCCGTAGTCGAAAACTAGACTCCTAAATGCTATGTTACCTCACAGGTGTCTCTAAACAGGTGCAGAACCCGTTCAAGGGGGAGGGTATCGTGCTGCATATGGGCATCAGTGATACAGTCAAAACAAACGGGAAGACGTCAGACAAGCAGAATTTAGGGAATTAGGAGCCATGCTAAAAGGAGAAGCTTAGAAGTAGTGATATCATGATTGCTACTAATGCCATGCGCGAGTCAGAGTAGAAATGAAAGAATAGGCAGGATGAATGCGTGGCTTGGAGATCGTGCACGTCCCCAGATCTGGATAGGATCTATGCCGGGTTACTGAGGCAAGCGAGAGGCGAAATTGCTGGGGCTTTTAAAACAGAGAAAATTTCAGCATCCTTGAACATGATCCCGAAAGAGTGGAACATTTCTAATTTTGTCTGCTCTGTTAGAAGGATAGCAGGGAAAATAGAGCTAATTGTAGACATGTGATCCTCATGTCAACAGTAGGAAAGCTGCTGGAGACGATACTGAGACTTGGATCTATTCCCATTTGGAAAAAAAATGAGATTACCAGTCATAGGTGACATGGCTTTTTTGGGGAATGTCATGCCTTCCCAACGTTTTCCAATTCTTTGAGGAAATGACAAAGTTGATCGATGAAAGAAGGGCCGTAGATGTAATATACATGGACTTCCATAAGGTACGGGGTAATTTCCACATGGTAGGCTGATGGAGGTGGTGAATTCGTATGGGGCCAGAGTATATTATCTAGATGGATAGAGAACTGGCTGGACAGCAGGAGACAGAGTGTGGTAGTGAACCGAGTTTCTCAAAATGGAGACCTGTCACTAATGGTGTGCTGCAAGGATGGGTGCTGGGACGACTGGTGTTAGTGATATAGACAAATGTTTTGGAGGAAGGTAACGGTAGTCTGATTAGTAATTTACAGATGCCACTAAGTTTGTTGGAGTAACAGATATTGAAAGGGACTGTCAGAGAATACCGCAGAATGTACATAGATCAGAGAGTTGTGCAGAGACATGGCAGATAGCATTCAATCCGGGAAAGTGAAGTTGATGCATTTTGGAAGATCCAATTCAAGACTGAACTACACAGTGAATCGGAAAATTCAGGGAAATATTGATGTACAGAGAAAAATCGCGGTTTTCAAGTCTATTGTTCTGTGAAGGTGGTAAAGCGGGTCAATAGAATGGTTAAGATGGCATACGGCATGATTTCGTTCATTGAGTGCAAGAGTTGGCAAATCATGTTACAGTTGAATATAACTTTGGATCAACCACATTTGAAATACTGCGTGCAGTTCTGGTTGCCACATTACCAAAGGATGCGAATGTTTTAGAGAGGGTGCAGAGGTGGCTCACCGGGATGTTGCTGGCTATGGAGGACATTAGCTATGAATAGATTGAGGAAATCAAGGTTATTTTCATCAGAAAGAACGAGACTGGTGGAGGAGCTGATTGAGGTCTCCGAAATCATGAGGTGTGTCCACAGCAAGGACAGCAAGAAGCTTTTTTCTAAGAGTGTGGACAATCAATTACGAGGAGTCACGAATTCAAAGTGAGAGGGCAGGCGTTTAGGAGAGATATACATGGAAATTTCTTCACACAAAGGGTGGTGGGTGCCTGGAACACTTTGCCGTGGAAGTGGTGGACACGGGCACAATAGCACCCATTTCAGATGTATAATGACAGTTATTTGAATGGGCAGGAAGCAAAGCGATTCAGAAACTTACGAAATGAGAGACAGGTCGAGATAAAAATTCTAGATCTGCGCAAGCTTGGATTGCCGAGGGATCTGTTGCTATGTTATAATTTTATATGTTCTTTATTCTTTGATCGAAATAAAAACTATTAATATTCTGAGCCCCTTGTGTTAACTAACTACTATTTAAAGCCAACGCTTTAAAAATGCTGCACCAATAACACAATTATTAAACATTAAATCCACTTCATCTCTCGAAGTCCATATAATCTCTTATCCTGAATTCCTGCCGCTCTTTCAAATTTGTTACTTCCTTCTGATTCTGTTGTCTTCTCGCCAGATTCTCTTTCTTCCTTTTACTGTTTATTTTACAGGAAAGGGTACCTTTTATAGATAGGGCCTTCTGATATTTCTTTTGGAGAGAGCATTTCAGATGACGAGGGCTGTTATATTTGATGTTAGTTGCTCTGACCAATTTTCAAACTGCCAATGCTTACACCGGAAATTCTTGTTGACTGCTTTGCGTTGGCTTTCGAGTTCATCATATTTTAAATTTGATTGGCTTAGAAGAGTTGAGAATTTGTTTTAAATCAAATGATCAAATTTGAATTTTTTTTGTCAAAACAGCAAACTAAACTCACGTGTTCCCCTATCAGCCAATTGTTACAATTTTCTATTTTGGACCATCTGATCAGCTAGCTGTTCTCCATACTGGCAGCGAATGCTGCACCTGAAAATCAGAGAAGCACTTTCTGTTTAAAACTGACTATACTCTTTGGACTTGGTAACCCAGGGGACTAGAGAAGTTTAAGGAGGAGACAGAAAGATTTTCAATTCTTAACGAGTTGAAGGTAATGGACAGGAAAGTTGAGGCCGATGCAACATGAGCCATGATCGAATTGTTTGTCATAATATTCATCAGGAGCCGAAAGACAACTCCTGTTCATAGTTCATAGATGTTTAGTGAATGCGCTGAGTGTGACAGAGGAAATGAAAGGGAGAGAATAGTGTGAAACGAAGAGTGATTGTGAGAAATTGAGATACTGTGAAGCAGATGTGCAGCGACACATGAGAACGACTGTAGCAAAGATAAAGAAAAATACACAGACGTTATAAACGGTCTCTCTACTCTCTCCGAAGCATCCACGATTTTCTGGTCGAGGGGCGAATAGAACTGTGAACAGTGTTGCAAATGTGGTATAACTAAAGTTTCATAGAGCTGTAACATAACTTGTCAACTTTCTAATTCGATGCCCCTGCCAATGAAGACTAACTTAATGGAAACATCCTTGGCCACCTTATCTGGAGACTTTTATGAACAAATTCCTCTCTGTCCATGTATATTGTGTTCTGCCATTTATTCTTCATTCATAGCTAACTTTGATCTTACAAAATGCTTCAAATTGCGGTTTCCAGACTTAGCTCCATTTGCCATTTATCTGCCTAACTGCAATGTACATGTCTCCCGTAGTATGCTTTGACAATACTCACCACTATCTTCAAATCAGACAATCTGGGTGCCAAAAACAAACTTACTAATCAGACCACCGGCGGTTTCCTTCAGGTCATTTAAGTAGGACAGAAACAACAAAGGTCCCAGCACTGATAGCTGTGGAAACCCACTTGTTACTGATATATTTTCTGAAAAGCAATATTCCTTCACTAACCTTGGTTTTCTGATGATGATGATGCTCGTGTCCTTTTTTTTGCGGAAGTGTATTATGGAGCAACTGTTTCGAAATGTCAGTTTTGTATGACTTGAAGAAGAAGTCCAGTTTGAAAAAAAAACACTTGTACATCGAAAGGGGAAAGGCAAGTTCTCCCAGCTTAAATATTCTCTGGTGTGGTTTGGTTTGGTTTGGGTTGCAACAGTCTGGCTGTTCAGAGAAAATAATCGGTCAGGTTTGAGGCTGCTGGATTCAAATAAGGGCAACATGGGAAGAAGTTATTCCATGATGAATATCTTTGATATCTCTGCTCTACGAACCTGCTTTTGCTTTTTTTCTTTCTTCATAAGGGGTATTTATCAAGTTTGTCATAAATATTTGGAACAATATCATTCCGTTGATCCAAACGGTTGAAATCTAATCTCTTTTGCTCATGTTTCATTCGGTAATTCTTTGTGTAAATCTAAGTGGTTGGGCCAACAGCATCACTCCTCGAATATCCACGGTGAAAATGTTTAATCCAATTATTAATGTAGGCTCCGGACTATTTCCTTGAAATATTTTGAGGGTGTCTGACTCGGTCCATGACACTCTTCTCTGACCAAGCCAGTACTGTATTCATCAAGCCAGCACACCCCGGAATCAAAAAGATTTACATTTCGTTTCAGCCAACCAGAGGTATATTACCAAATGCCTTACACAGGTACATGCAGAAAAAAATCCACTGCCCTTACCTTACCAATCATTCTTGTCTCCTTCTGAGATAAACAAACTCAAGTTTTGAGACATGACCTTTTTCATGACCTTTACCTCCTATTACTAAGAAGTCAATTCGTTTCCAAATGTGAAAATATCCTTTCCCCCAGTGTCATTTCCAACAGCTTCTCCAACTTTGGCATTAGGCTCGCCACCTATAATTATCCTTACTATCTCGGCTTCTCTTCTTAAACAAAGGAAAACTCTTGGCCATTATTCAGCACTGTGTAACCTCGCCTTCGGCCAAAATTATCTTTTAAAGCCCCGGCAATGTCCTCCCTTACTTCCAGGAATATCATTGGACAAATCATACGTTGCACTTAAGTGATTGTCTGTTGTAATGCATATCCATATCCCCAACATTACCTATTTCATTATATTGGAGTTTATAGAATGTGGAGCAGGAATGAGCACAGAAGGTCAATCAGCATCATTGGACCAGGAGGTTCGACGTTGAGGGGAAGATCCTTCATCAGGAGTGGGGAGAGGCAATGGGGCTTCAAAGTAACAAAATGGAGGGTTTGGGGCTGGGACAAATGTAGCTGGGATTTCGGTAGGTGGATGCACGAAGAAGGTGATCGAGATTGGGCAGTGGGAATGTTGGAACGGATATTTGGGAAGGAAGATGCAAAAGGTAAGTCAGCTCAAGGTGGCTGGGTGCAGAGAAGAGCTTAATCTGAGATGAAAAGAGCGGTGCGAAGATTTGGAAGGGAATGAAGTCTATGATAAGGCCATAATTTTGTAAGCTCCTGAGACAGAAAATTAGGCGTTCTTCCACTAGATTGCATGTGGACTTATTTTGATTGCAGAGGAGGCCCGGGAATGACTTGTCGTTGGGGGAGTTGAAGGAGGTGTTGAAATGGATGTCGAGTGATATTTCTTCTTCCCTATGTTTCCTGACACTGCTTTCTCAATTTGACTGTCGCCTGCACTTTTGATCGGTTTCTGAACATTTGTTGCCGTAAGCCGAAAACGGAACACGGTCCCTGAAACAAATGTAGCATTTTTAGTCATAGGAATAGTCTATATACGATGCTGTTGAAAAATATACTACTTTATTTCATATGTTAACCCTTGCATTTCATTAATAGCATAGGTTAGTGCTGCAATATAAAAGAGATTGACCAAACACTAATCTTCCGCAGCAATCATCCCAACACCCACAAACGGAGCTGCATTAGCAACTTAATCGAACTAGCCACAAGACGCGGCAGTACTTATCGAGGGTAAATACCTTTGGAACTTGTTCAGCAATAAGGGGTAACGGATACGTGCAGTCCATCGACTCCGACACAACAGACATAACCAGGAAGACCCAATAAGTCCAGAGATTGTAGCCACCCTAAAATACATGCAAGACTTTTCTGACATGACGACCAGATTACTCTGGCTCCTCAGCATCATGGTAACCAACAAAACTATCACCTCACTGAAACGACTACAGATGGTATAAAGGAATCCATACTCACAGCCAGAAGAAACAACCGGTTTTCACAAAAATACCCTGTAAGGACTGCAACAAAAATTTGATTGGTCAAACTGACACAGCATTAGCCAGCAGGATACATGAGCAGCAACTAGCCAACATAGAAACATGAGCAAGTACCACAGGTATCCACAGACATCGACGAAGAGGGACATCAGTTTGACTGGGATAATATATTCAAGCTGGGACAGTCGAAACAAAGACATGCGCAGAAATTCCTACAGGACCGGACTTCCAGCCAGAGATCCCTTAACAAACATGTAGAGCTGGTTCCCATTTATCTACCTATTAGAAATAAAACTTGAAATTATGTCAACTATCCCAAAAACTATATATGTAACCCGAGGCACTGGGAGTGATCGACGTGGCTGCATTTCAATCGCAACGACTCTGTGTGTGGTGGTTTGTGTAAAGCAGACAGCAGAGCGAGATGGGCGGATGAGTCATCTTATTCCGTTATGCTATGTTTAATCTCTGAGAAACTTCAGCGTAAACTGATGCAAATTTCTTTACTTTTCTGATGGAGGAATACTTAGCTTTGTAACTCATGTTTCTCTTCGTACTTTGTATCTTAACACTTTTGTGCAAAGGTACATTGGCATCGAAAATGGAATCATGTGTGACAACAATGTACAACTTTCACTTTACTCCTTCATTTCTATACTTGAATTCACATTGCAAATAAAGTCTGACAAGCAGTAACTAGGATGGCTGTCGTTTATCAGCAGTAAATAAGACATAGCCATGCAAAATTGAAAAAGTGGACTAAGTTATAAAAGTGATACGGTGCTTAAAACAAGTTTAATACAAACACAGAAAGTTCTCTCGCTCTGAAAGTTGTTTCATTTTAAGAAAAGAGAGTTCAGACCTTTAGGCACAGAGTCAAAGTGTATTGGGGCTGGCAGGAAATTGGAGTTGTCAAAACAGCCAGATTATCCATCTGTAACTGGCGTGTCAGCTGGACAACTGACATTGGTTTTAACTCATGTAGTTGCGTTCTCGTACGCAGTTTAACAATATAGAAGCTTAATTTTGCCGAATGTGCCCAGCGTGTTTTTGGAAAAAAAACAATTTTATTCCATTTTGCCACCTGTGTACTAGCAAAAGAGGGAAAGGTTTTTGAGATGAATGGAGTTTTGTGGGTGAGGTGAGAATGAGATCAGCAATGTTTGAATCGAAAGGAAGTGGAATGTGAATTTACTTCATGCTCAACTCACTAAACTCCGTTTGTTTGTGAAACATTCTATCGTACTTTATCCTAAAAAAAATGAAAATCCATAACTTTTCACGTGGACTCTGAACCATTTCTGAACAAGTTGTTTGTTCCCTCATTGTCCGCCTTTCATTTGCTTTTGTTCTGCATTCCACTCGCTGTGGCCAGCCCGCTCGGAGTCAGTCTTCTTAATTGAGCCGATTCTAATCTTCTGGTTGCATTCTTTCAACCTTTCCCACATTGTTGCGATATCGCCATTAGTCCGGGGAGCCAGTGTCCTGCAAAGCCCAGTAGGGGCAATAACTACGTGAAAGTTTATGTGGACTGTCGGGATAAAATGAAAATAGAATTGAAGGATTTCACTCCCATGATGAGCCACTCTTCCGAACAATATTGATGGAACCGCATTCTTCCACTTCAATGACTCCCCCTCCCGGCTTCCATGAATATTTGTTTTATTTTTAAATTGACTGATTTAAATCCAGTATAAGTATGCGCCATCTACTCCGTCAAAGGTCCGGATGAATTTTAAAACCTGGGTATGGGTAACTGGGAATTTTGGTGTTCATGTTAACAACTTCTTCTCTATAACAACAATCAAAAAATATTCACTGAAAGTGAAACACAAATAAGATATACAGCAAGGACTTCCCGCCTTACAGAATTAAAAAAAAACACTCCCAGAGTATACCTGCGCAAATTAAAATCAGAGTAAATTGCATTCTTCTTTGCTCTCATTGACCCTCCAGGGCTAGTCCAGCTCGGTGTTTATTACTGAGAAAGCATTCGTCCAATCCGCCGAAAAGCGATATTCCTGAATGCAGATACCTGGCTTGATTACAGTCAAAGGAAAACAAGCTCGACACGTTTCCACTGTTCCACCAAACAATCCCACCTCTTGTTCAAGAGTAAAAGAAAATAAATGATGAACTGAATAGAATGATACAGTACAGAAGGTGGTTTTGCAAACTCTGATATCGACCTACCTCCTGAATTAACGAGCCAAGCAATTCCAGTAACAAGTTTTGCATCCGTATCCCTCTCATGGCAATATCTGGTTACAAATGAAAATCAGGTTACAGATAAAATACCATGGCTCTGTACTGAGAGGGAGGACGCAGGAATCAAATCTGAAAGACTGAGATGCAAGAATGCGATTCAGGAAGCATCAAACAAACATTTGCAATGTCATTAAGAATTTTAGTTCTAGTTGTCAATGGTTGTCTCTAAGTACAGATGTGATCTTTCGTTCTTTTCGTGTGACAGCAAGAGTTGAGAGAAATCAGTATACACATGTGTACAAGTGTCTGGATGACTGCTGCGCTGTGTGCACTGAAATGTTTATTTACTTTATCGTATTCAATTACCAAATCGCGGATTCTCCTTCCGGATTTATATTCGTTTCAAATAAAGTGTAGAATCAACAACAGCAGAATAGAATGAGGCTAAATGAAAACAAAAGGAAATTGCACGATTATTGACCGATTTTGCAGATATGAAGGTACTACCGGTGTATCACTTGTAAGCGGTATTCCCATTGTGTTACATTCAAACCTGGTTGTGAACGTTCTGTTCGCACAATCAATGAAGCCTCTCACACGGGGCCAGTGTTCCTCTGAATTGCTATTTGACTGAAGAGCTTTTCTGCACTGAACCTCAACAAATGCCAGAATTTTGAATGCATCACAATCTGTATTTTAGAACTATTTTTCGAGGTTTTCTATTTCTATAATGCTTCTAATCTCTTGGAAAGTCTCAAACTAAGCAAGCATCATTGATATGCCTTCATTGCAGTTTATACACTTGTGCTCATATTTGAGATGCAAGAGCGAAATTGTGCACAGAAAGTTTCCAGACAAGATGTGAAAAAATTAACAGATCAATTATCGTTTCTGTTAACGAATGAATCCAGTGCTCATGTATTGGAGAGAACTCACATATTTTTGAACAGAACTAATTGTGAAAACTGTCGTCCATTAACTGATCAACAAAGAAATGCATCTGACGCTCTCTCAAACAATCCTGACCGATATTTATTTCAGGATTATTAGCCACAATTTCCCCTACCTCCGGCGGGATGCAACAACCAGATTCATCCTTTCCTCTCTCTTGTCAACCTACTGCAAACATCATTCACTCTGGCACATCCTGGCCCATTTCTCATTAACGTCTGAAACTCCCGCGACTGCACCATGACACCTTCACCTGAAACGATAAAATGTGGAACTCCTGCGCTACACTCCATGCCTCAGCTGATGAATGTAAGCTTGCTTTATTCCATCTTGACCTCCTGAACTGCGCGATGTAACACTGTCAGGAAGCTGGAGAGGTTTACACCCAAATCCCTCTCCTTGTCACTGCTGCAAATGCTTGTATCATTTATTTTATAATTAACACCTGAATTTGATATGATTAAATGAATCAAGTTTCATTTTCTGGATTAAGCTACATCTGCCTTTTCTCCATCAGAATCTGCAACCTGTCTATATCCCGGTGTATCCCAGTATATCATTTGATAATTCCGTGCAGTACCTGCAATTTCTGTATCAGCCGCAAACTTACTAATCAGACTACCCGCACTTTCCTTCAGATTATTTAAAAAGAACAGAGAAAAAAGGTCCCATCATTGATACCACTGGAAAGCCACTAGTTGCCTATCTCGGTTCTGAAAACTACCATTCTATCACACTTCTCTGTTTTCTATGACCATCTAGCCAGAAACGGCCGGATCCCACGAGGACCGACATTTCGTTCCAGCCTCCCATTCGTACGTTACGAAATGCTTTGTAAAAGTCCCCGTGAAAAACATCAATTGCCCTTCCCTCATCAACCATCTTTTCTCCTCCTCTAAAAAGCAAAATCAAGTTGCAAGGATATGAACGTTTCAGCAGAAATCCATGCTTCCTGTCACTAAGAAGTCAGTTCGCTTCCAAATTTGAATTTATCCAAAGAGTCTCTTCTCCAAAATCTCCAGAACTGACATCATCAATGGCAGAATAGTTATCGAGATTATCTTTGTTTGCCTTCTTATACAAAGGAAAATCATTAGTCATTCTCCAGCCCTTTGGAACATAGCATGAGGTCAAATATATGTGTTAAGGCTGCAGCTATTTCCTCCTCTGCTTCCAACAGCGTCATGGAACAGCTCGCATATGGCACTGGAGGATATATCCATCGTAAAGCATTTCAAGATACGCTAAATTAATTCCTACGTTACATTGGATTCGATACAATGTAGTCGTGGAAAAACATAACAGGTCAAGCAGTATAAGAGGAGCAGGAACGTCGACATTTCGGGCAGACCTTTCATCAGGAGTGGGAAGGGGAAAGGGCATGAGAAAAACAACCATGTTGTGATTGTGGGAATGGGAGTTTGTGTGGCAGTATCTGGATGCTTGATCGATGTCAGTGGGAAGGGTCGAGATTAGAGAAGGAAGGGATATGGACAGGGTAAGTCAAATCAAGTGAGCGGAGTGGACAGCAAGGGTCACATCTCGGATGACGTTGGAGGTGGGGAGATTTGGAAGTTAGTGACATCCATGTTGAGTCCATGAATTTGAACGCTCCCAAGGTGGAAAATTAACGTTTCTCCCTGCAGTTTGCGTGTTGCCTTATTTTGACCGTGGAGGAGATAAAGTATGGAATTTTCATTGCAAGATTGGAAGGAGCCGTTGAACTGTCAAGCAACCAATAGTTGGGATTGATTGGAGCTTGTGGACAATTGATGCTTTCGGAACTGATTCCCCCAGTTTGATGTCAGTGAGACTACATGGAGAGCAAATTATGCTGTCAATAATGCTAGACGAAATGCAGACAAATTTTGGCAGGACATGGAATGATGCTTTCGGGCCTTGGACAGAGGTAAGAGGGAATGAGTGGCAGCAAGTTTTGCACTTACTGCAACTGCAAGCAAAGATTCCAGGTGTTCAGGAGTGGCTGGTGGCCTTATGGACCGAATGAGGAAATGGGAAGCATATAGGGGTGCGGAAGAAAATTTATTTTAAGTGGTGGAGTCATATTGGAAGTGACAAAAATGGCGGATGTTGTAGGTTTGGAATTTGGAGATTAGCTTTTTGGGGTAGCATGGTGGTTCCGTGGTTAGCACTACTGCCTCACAGCTCTGAGTACCTATGTTCGATTCCCCCCTCGGGCGACTGTCTGTATGGAGTTTGCACATTCTCCCCTCATCTGCATGAGTTTTCTTTGGGTGCTCCGGCTTCCTCCCACAATCCAACGATGTGCTGGTCCGGTTACTATGCCAAATCGACCAAAGTGTAAGATCCATTAGTTAGGTGTAAAAGTTGGGAAATGTGTCTGGGTTGGTTACACTTAGGAGGATCTGTGTGGACTTTTTGGACCAAAGGTCATGTTTCCATACTGTAGGGAATCTAATCTAAAATCCATTTGAATGTACGGACGAATGGAACTCTGTTCTTGTTGTGATTGGAGTTGGTGGTGGTGGCATTTGAATGCCTGATTGTGGGAGATGGATGAGATGCAGTTGAGGCCATTATTAATCACGATGGAGTTCCTTGACGGATGAGGACTTTTGGGATGTCCTGGAGTGGAGAACACATACGGAAAAGGCAGAAGGAAGTGGGATAATGGGATTGCATCTTTTCATTGGCAGGGTTGGAGGAAATTAAGTTGAGTTAGCTGTGGGAATCAGTGACTTTGAAATTGATGTCCGTGCTAAGTTGATTGTCGGCAATATGGACGGTGTTTTCCAGGAAAGGAGTTGTCAGAGACGGCTCCAATCAATTTGAATTCAGGTGAACAGTGTGGGCGAAGTTGAACGATTTGAGCTCGTCAGTCAGAAAGCTCCAATCAATCCCACTTGCCCAGTCGATACCTATTTCAACTCTACCTCCCACTCCCTCAGTGACATGTCCGTCCTAGGTCTCTTCACCCATCGAAGTATGGTAGCATGCAAACAATTGGAAGAACATCTCACCTTCCCGTTCTGGAGCTTACAACTTTATCGCCTCATATAGAATTCCTGAACTTCCAAATCCCCTCGATAATCTCCACAACGATTCCTGAACCAGGCCTAATTCGTCCATCTTCCTTCACCTTCGAAGTGCATCCACCTACCGCCATTCCACTTTCTGCCTATTTAAGTACATTTCCCCGACCAGCATCCCACATCCTCCCATGCCTGATGAGGGATCTTGTGTCTCTGGTGCTGCTCGACGTGCTGCACTTATTCCACCTGAATTTCCAGAATTTGCAGTCCACACTATCTCCTTCACATGTTGAAATGGTTGAGAGTATTCACACAGGTTTTCCTAACCTCAATATTCCTCATGCCTGCACCTCCCTTCCCACCCCCTCCCCCAGTTTGGAGAACACCGATGCAAAGTATTCATTCAGGATATTACTCATTTATTGTTGTTTTGCACATAAAATCATAACTTCATTCATGAGTGAGCTTAGTCTTTCCCCAGCTCCCCTCTTGCTCCTCAATATTAAATATATATGAATTGCCTTGGGAATCCTCTTTACTCTGTTGGCCAATGATATTTCATGAACTCTTCTGGTTTCCTACCTATCGGTTTCACTACCTTCCTAGGTTCGCTGTATTCTTCAAAACCTAGTTTTGATTGTCCATATATTGGGTATGCTCCCTTTTCTGACGAATTTGAAAATCTGTTATGGAAGCTTCCTGAGTCATGCCTTTCTTATCCAACGTTTTCAAAGGAATATGCCCATCCAGCACTCGAAGCCGTTGGTGTGGATAAGAGTGCCAGTAGTCAGATGTTGATTTGCACTCAAACAACCGATTCTCAACCACAACATCCGATTCGATTATAGTTAACCTTGCCCCGAATTTCACAACTTCATCTGTTGGCAACTGTTGTCCTACTCCAAAAGAATTTAAAATCTTATGGAATTGCATTCAGTATTCCCACAATTATCCCCACTGGAAGTTTGATGACATTGACTCCCAGCAAAATCATTCAAAGGCTGATTCCCTCAACACAGCTGTGATATGCTGTTGAACCAGTAATTTAGTCTTCATACTTCCTGACCTGCTGCTCTGGTGCCGACCCATCGCTCCCTGGCATTCTATCTTAAACACTCACGAGTGCAACTATCAAATGTTACTCCCAGGCTTTTCGGGCCAATCCGGTTTACTTGCAATCAGTCCTTCTTGTAATGTTTCAGTTTAAATTATATAGTTGTGATATGCTGCATTTTGGAAAGGCAAATCAGGGCAGGGCATATCAAAGTAACAGTTAGGTCCTGAGGAGCATTGCTGACCAAACAGGAGTTGGAGCGTAGGTTCTTAATTTCTTGAATGTGGAGTCTCAAATCGACAGGATAGTGCAGATGGCATTTCGTGTGCTATCATTTATTGTTCAGGCCATTGTGCACAGGACTTGGGAGGGCGTTCTGCGGTTGTACAGGACTTTGGAAGGCCAATTTTCAAGTGTTTCATGTGATATTCCCTCTCCTTTTCTCGCTCCTATTGGAAGGATGTTGTGAAACGTGAAAGGGTTCAGATAAGATTTGCAAGGATGCTGCCAGGTTGGAGGGCTTAGGCTACAGAGAGAAGCTAAAGTATCGGAGTTTGAGCGATGTCCTTATAGAGTTTGATAAAATCATACGGATCATGGTGAGTGGAAATAGACAAAGCCTTTTCGCTGCTTTGGGAGACTCCAGAAAGAGAGGGCACAGGATTAGTGTGAGCGCGGAAAGTTTAAGTAAAAATTTGTGAAGTGATTCATTTTGAAAAGAGTAACAAGACGAAAGAGTACTGAGCTAATGGTAAGATTCTTGGCAGTGCAATGAGTAGAACGATCTCGGTTTCGATGTATATATAAATCTGAAAGTTGCAAAACAGATTTGAACGGCTGTTAATTAGGCCTATGGTGTGTTGGCCGTTACTGAACGAGGGTTTGAGTTTTAGACCCAGGACGTCATGCAGCAACTGTGCTAAAACTGTGGTGCAGCCGTGCTTCGAGTATTGTGTACGGGTCTGGACACCACATTATAGGAAGAATGTGCAATCTATGCAAAGGGTTCAGAGGAGATTTACGAGGATGTTATTTTGTATGGAGGGAAGGTCTTATGAGGAAATTGCTGAGGCACTTGAAGCATATTCTTTAGAATAAGAAGGTGGAGAGGTGAAACATACAAGATAATCAGAGGGTTCAATAGTTGGGACATTGAGAGCCATTTTCCTTGTATGATAATGGCGAAAACGAGGGGACAGATTTTTGAATTGATGGTTGGTAGAAATGGGATGGTTGTTAGAGTTATCACTCATTGTTCAAAGAGCAGAAGGGGCATGGAACGCACTACCTACGACAGTATTAAGCTCGCCAAATTTAAGGGCATTTAAATGGTCATTGGATAAAAATCCGTTTGAAAATGGAATACTGGAATAGTGTGTGTCAAATGGACTTCAGATTGTTTCCAAAGATCGGCGCAAAATCGAAGGTCGAAGAACATGTCCTGAGCTGTATTGTTCTATGTCCTATGTTCTGTTTGGATGGGGCCTACGCGTCAACCTTTTGGAGCCAAGGTTGGTATGGGTATAGAATTAGCTTCCAGAGGAAATGGTGGGGGCTGATATATTGACAACATTTAAAAGACATCTCAAAATTTGTCTGAATCGAAAGAGTTTAGAGGGATGTGGAGCAAGTGCTTGCAAATGGGACTAAATTAATGTGGCATATGTGCTTAGCATGGACGGGTTGGACAGAAATAAATTTTTCCATGCTGTACGTTATATGAGCTGATGGTTTTAGGTCCCACCTCCTCTGGAAGATATCTCAATGATCCGCATTCATTAAGCTATCCCCGTCCCACACACATTTATCACTACATTATCCACGTATTCAATATACTATGTATCAGATCCTAGCCTCATTGGTACGTAGTATGGAGAGTAATGCTGGGATTATTACGGGAGGGTTCCAGCTTTTCGGATATAACTACCGGATTTTTGTTGCAGGTCATCATACGAATGTCATTTGGGCCAATGTGGCCAATTACGTCTGTCTCTCTGCAATGGAAGTTATTATGGCAGTATTGTTGTTAACTCAGTGGTGCCATCTATGCCAGGGTGCCAGTAATAGTTAATGATAGTGCATTGTGATGGGTTAGTTAAATAACTGGCACATGAGCAAATGCCGAAGATCATGGTGATGCAATGTGAGAGATTAAGAATGATTGAAGGAACCAGAGTGGCAGACGGTGATTAGTTTAGAAAGATAAAGCAAGCCAGCATGGTTGACTATGTTAATGTTAAACAAAAAGCGCGGGACCAATAAATTGTTCAAAATGGAGGAGAAAAAACAGAAATTGTGGAGAGCCAAGAAGGCCGTTTCGTTGTCTCCGACAACTTTGCTTTTGCAAGATTAAAATTTAATTTTGTGAAGGATTTTCTGTGTCTCCTGCTTTTTTTTCATGCAGAACATGGAATGATTTTTCTTCCACAACACTGTTCGCCCGTTTCAGGATGCTGCGAAGTTTTGTTTGCATTCATTTAAACATTACCACAGCAACCAAGATCAAATTTAAACATATGATCTGTCAAATTAGGATTCATTCTGGAATCTGTCTTCTGTTAACATTACCTAAAGTCATAACAGTTTCAAAGGCTTAAATCTGCGGATTTTACATAAGTTCCTCTTATTACGTGTTTAAACATTGAAACTATTTTATCATACATACTAAGATTGTTTCTTTTTCTGATTAAGCTCGATCTATTGCATTAGTTACTCTTCGAGTGAAAATAGCTGTATTAATTTGCTTATTGTTACTAAAGACATCACCGCATATAAACAACGAGAAGAAGGTTTCGTGTCTCCCGGAGTGTTCATCATGTGTAAACAGGTACATCACAATCATTACTTCGGAAGTTGGGGATACCCATTCATTATTCTTCTTGAAAATGCATGCTCCTGCAAAAGCGCCGAAATTTGTATTTTATTATGCTGAGAATGATATATGCTTGGAATATTGATGCTTAATTAGATGTTTTGAACATAGCTAAGCATTTATTATATTCTGACCAGGCCCATTAACTTCTAATATAATCAGTAAACATTGTAATGCCACAATACGTTTTTGTTGTTTCCGCATTTAAATCTAAATTTAAATAAATCACAAAGGCAGGGAACAGTGATAATCAACAGCTTTCCTTTTTTTGACATTCACAAGCTAGTTCACTCAGCAAGTTATTACAGACGTCTTAAAACTCATGACTACCATATGTAATTTACTTGATTCAATTTTGATCATTTTTCCTTTCAAAACTTTGTTTCCTAGATTTTCCTGGAATGCATACATCATTGGCTGGTTCAGAACGCATCGTCTAACTCTAGATACCCTTCAGAAGGTGTTGGTTACGTTGTCGTTTTGAACCTGCTGTTCATTTTATGCAAGTATACCGAACTATAGTTCGGGAAGTACTTACAGGATAGTGACACTGCTGCACTGAAGGAGAGACAATATACATTAAAGTCAGGGTGATGAGAAGCTTGAAGATGACTATGTGCTCTGCTATTCCAGTAGTCTGCGGTCTTTGCTATTCTTTCAGATAGTGGCCATGTGTTCAAACGGTTCCATCTCATTTGTGAATTTCTGGAGAACATCTTGTCGATGATGTGGACAACTGGTAATTTCTGTTACTGCTGGAGGGAGTGCATGTTCATTGAAAAGGTGACAGTCAAATGAGCTGCATCTTTATACGGAAATGGAGTCAAAATTGTTATTGGAACTGTTTACAATCAGTAAGCATTGCATTGCATACCTTCTGCCTTGTAGAATGTGTTCAGGAATTGATGATCCATCAAGTGAGATATTTAAGCACGTTCTCTGTTATGCAATTTGAGATGACAAATGTCTGGCACTTAAGTTGCACTATTACTTGTACCTTAACACCGGTAGTGCAATTCAATATGATTTGTTACAGAAGCTGATGATATTGAACTTTATGCAACGGTAAATGAATGTCAGCAATTCTGACTTGGAGAAAAAAAAACAGTGATGTATCAGCTGAAGAGGATTGTTTATTGCTTGTATGGTTTTGTCATTATGTATCTTGTTCAGATGTGACAAAGCATGTTTCTTATTACCGTTTTAACATCGTTAGTCCGTCGGTTTGATTATGAAACGCAGTTGAATTCCTCACATTTATATATCACAGAAAATATCTTGGTATAAATTTTCTCAAATATTTTATGTTGTGGGTTCAATTACTGATTTGTGAGTGACTTTCTTGTGAATGAACCATCGGATTCAAATCGGTAAACACTAATTTTCTCAGTTGAATCCAACATAACTGATACAGATTCCATGCCATCCTTTTGCCAAACTGTCAAAGTTGTTTTTCAACTTTCTCTGTCTGTCCGTCCATCTGTGTCTCTCCATGCCTCAGAAGGTCTGTCTGTCTAACTGTCTCTCTCTCACTCCATCTAATACCCATAACTTTACTCTCGCACTCTGTCTCTTATCGCCAAGCTGGTGACCATAGTGAAACTTTCCAGAGGAAGTTTTGGTCTCCCATGACGCCTCACTCAATACCTTCCACCATGGTGACAATGGATTGCTTTGTTATTACTAAACATCGCACAGGGATGTCACGTGATAATTCTACTCATCTGTACTTCTCGAAACTGCTCTGTTTGGTTGACTGTCGCTTTCACCTTCGATCAGTTCCTCATGATTTGTACGAGAGCGCAAAAAGCAATAATGACCTGAAAAAAAGTACCAGCTGTTCTTATAGGAATAGTCTGTGTGCTACTTTGTTTGAACAAAAAACATTCCATTTCACTTCGTATACGAGGCCTTAAATACCATAAAGACGTAGGCTGGGACAGCAACATAAAAGATGTGCCACACACAGCTTGGATGGAGTTTGTTTGTCACTATTGATTGCATTTTTAAAAAAAGATGTGTCAGCCATTTGTCCATATTTTGCTGGTTAATGTACTAAATGTTCGACATATTATAGTTGTTAGTCCAGCCCGAAGAGACTCAAGTTTCACAGCAATGAAGTTAGTAAATGCGACATAGGAATGGAGAGCAGGAGAAAGTGTTTTGCTCTTTACTATCACGGGAAGTTCCCTCTTGTTGTGTTTCATGTAAGCTGCACATTTTTGACTTGTGCAAATGTCAGGCGATAGCTTTCTATCGGTTCAACCGGTGCAAAGATCAACCCAGTTTTTTAGATTGATTACTGTTAAGTGCAAAAAAGATGTTTTCCTTTTCAGGGTTTGCCTCTTCTGCCGGCCACAAAGGCTGAGCATAAGACTATTTCCTTTCGAAATACAGATGTAAGCTCTGAATGGGAAGAACCTGGTAGTCTCCACACACAAAAAATGTCATAGTTCTGGCCAGGATACCCTTAAATTATTTTAAGAATGTTTCCCAAACACTTACTCTTAGTTTTATGCAGATATGAAGTGGACATTCCAGGTCAAATGCAACTGGTGAAACCACTCATTGTTAAGCACAACAGAATGTATTTAAATACTAAATGTGAAACACAGACAAAAATAAAAACTAAGTTTTACCTAACTGTACTATTGGAAACTTAACTTGCCCGACAACCAACTTAACTAAGGAGCTTTTCCAATTCACGTCACATCCGATAACATACCCCTTGCCAAATGATAAATTCAAACACAGACTATTTTTGGCAGGCGAGGTTTCCGAGTGAAAAGTCAGCCAGGAGTCATCTCCTGAAACTTGGAACCATTTGCCATTACAGCAGCTCTCACTTTAACAAATAAGGTAAAGTAGAGAGAAAAATGGACTCTGAGAATTGGCCTCTTCCCTGCCATTGTTAATGTCTACTATTTGGAACCTCTGCCGTCCCGACTTCTCTTTAAAAACTAGGGCAAAATAACCTTTTCAAGTGACAGCTTCCTCACAATAGTCCCGTTTAAAAAAATCTGTTCACAAAAACGAATTATCTTTAAAAACCATTAATCTCACTATGTTGGTATACTACAATACATATGCATTATATTGCTGTTGTACGCGCCTGTCACTGAAAACCTCCATATTTTCATCCAAGTCTCGACAACGCATCACAAATTGCTCGGTATCTTCCTACCACGTGTAATTTTCAAATCGAAGAGGTGCAATAATCAGGTCCATTTAAACAGCTGCATTTTTTCTTAAATTTCTCCTTCAATGAGTTTTGATTGGTATGTGTAATTGCCTCAGACACATTCTTGGCAATATTAATGTCGAAATACTGTAACATCAATACCCAGCTCAAGGTCTCCTTCTCAATTGTTGAATATTTCTGGTGATAACTGTTCAGTTTCCTCGAGCAATATCCACAGAACTTTCAATCTTCTCGCCATCTTCCTGAGAGAGCACAGCACCAACAATCACATCACACTCAACGATGTCTACCTTGAATGGTTTTGTCAGATTTTAGGCTGTCAAATGCCTTTACACAATCTGCCATACACTGAAACGTTGTGCATTTTCTCAGTATTTAAGTGAGTGAAGGAACACACTGCTCAATTGGTTATGAATTTCCAACAAAACCATTCAGTCACAAGAATCGGAGTACTGATCTCTTTGTCGAGGGCGTGAGAAACCCTGAATAACCTTTGTTTTCACATTCTATGGTGCCATCTGTCCATATTTGATAGCAAGGACCAGGCATGTGACGTGGGCTATAGAACATGCACAGAACATAGATCACTGCAGCGCAGTACAGGTCCTTCGGACCTAGCTTTTGCGCTGAAACTAATCTTACGCCGATCTAACTTCTACAATTCCATGATCAAAAACGGGTTTACCCAACAACCATTTAAATGCCCGGAATGATGGTTCTCAACTTTCTTCAGGCAAAAGCCTGCTACCGTTTCCCCATAGGACATTTCGTCCATTCTAGGCAATCGTAGTCAATCTCCCATGCAACCTTTCCAAAGCTTCCACATGTTTCCTATAATGCAGTGACTGTTTGCAATACTCCAAGGGTGACCGCACCAGAGTATTGTCTTGCTGCAACATGATCTCTTGATCCAGAAACACAATCCCTCTACCAATAAAGGCTCATGCACCGTTTGCCTTCTTTAAATCCCTATAAAACTGGGTTGCAACATTCCGAGATCGATACACATGAACACAGAGATCGTAATGCTCATCGACAACACCAAAAATATTCTCAAAGTCACCTCACACTTTTCCCCATTAATATGCATTTCCCACCTCTCATCCCAGCTCTGTATCTTATCTATATTCCTCTGTAACCTGCAACATCATTCAGCACGATCTACAACTCCATCGAACTTTGTGTCATCCGCAAAGTTGCTTACCCATCCTTCAACACACACTCATCCAGATCATTTGTAAACATGACAAACAGCATTGGCTCCATACCAGATCCATGCGGGACACCAGTATAACTGAACTCCAGGATGAACATTTTCTATCAACCACTATCTTTCGTCTTCTATCCGCTAGACAATTCCTGATCCAAACCAATAAATCACCTTCAATGCTATGCCACTGCATTTTGTGCAATTCTCTGCCGTGGGTAACATTAAGTAAAGCTTCAATGAATTCCATATACACCACATCCACCACTTTACCATCATCTAACTCTTTGGAAAGCTTCTCAAAAAACGCAATAAGCTTTGTGAGGCTCAACATACCCTTCACAAACCCGTGTTAAATATCTGTAATCAATTTACTCCTTTTATTACGATTACAAATCCTATCTCTTATAATCTCTTCCAACACATTTACAACAACCGAATTACGGTTCACTGGTCCATAATTACCAAGGATGTCTTAGCTCCACTTCTCGAACAAGGGGACAACAGTTGCTATCCTCCAGTCTTCTGGAACCATATATTAGACAATGACGATATAAAGATCAGAGGCAAAAGCTCTACAATTACCTCTCTAGCTTCCCAGTGAAGCCGAACATAAATGCCATCCAGAATTGCTAACACGCTCTCCTCATGAACTTCAACCCCGTCTGGCCTAACAGACTAATCTCAACATTCTCCTCGACAACATTGTCTTCTTCCAGTGCGAATCCTAATAAGAAGTGTTCATCTAGCTCCTGTCTTATATCCTCGAACTCCACTCAGAATTTCCCACAACTGTCCTTGACCGGCCCTAATCATGCCCCAGTCATGCTTTTATTGCTGACACACCTGTACATAGCATTAAAATTATCCTTGAACCTCCCGCCAAGGACTTCTCATGTCCTCTCATGGCTCTTCTAAGTTCACTGTTTAGGACCTTCCTGGCTAACTTGTTACTCTCAAGAAACATAACAGAGCCTTCGAACCTAATCTTTCCCGAAGCCTCCTTCCTTCTGTTTACAAGAGATTAAATTTCTTTTGTAAACCAAGGTTCCCTCGATCGACCAACTTCTCCCTGCCTCACACATACGTACATATCAAGGAACTCAGTCGCTGTTCCTTGACCAAGCTCCACATTTCAATTGTGTCCATCCCTTGCTGTTTCCTTGTCCATCCTATGCAACCTAAATCTTGCCTAATCGCCACATAATTGTCTTTATTTCCACCTATAACTCTGACCCTGCGGTCTTTACCTATTCCTTTTCCATCACTAAAGTAACCATAATCGACTTCTGGTCACTATTACCAAACTACTCATCTACGACTAAATATAACACTTCGCCTAATTTATTGCCTGGCATTAAATCCAATAATCCATAGCCTTTTGCTGGCCTATGAATGTACTGTGTCAACAAACTCTCTCATTCACGTTGGACGAATACTGACCCGTCTAAATTTCTCGACCATCGCATTTCAGGTTAATATTTGTAAAGTTAAAGTCCTCCATAAAAGCTGCCCTGTTACTTTTGCGCCAATCCAGATTTTTCGTTGCAGTTATTTCTTTTACAACTCCGAAAATTTTCTAAGGTGTAGCAAAACCTCCCAACAGGGTTACCTCCCTTTCCCATTTCAATCCTCAGCCCATGCTACCTCAATAGACGAGTTCTCATCAAGTATTCTTTCTGACACTGTAATGGGCCATCCTTCACTAACAATGCCACACCACCCCCTCTTTTACCACTTTCCATGTTCTGACTGAAACATCTAATCACCGGAACCTGCATCAAACGTTTCAGTTCCTGCTCTATCCATGTCTTTGAACTGGCCACACCATGCAAGTCCCAGGTAACAACCCATGCTGTAACATCTGGTTTTGACAATATTACTAATGGATGCACTCCAGTTATGGCAATTCACATCGATATGTTACCTTGGAAAATTCGTTCAATCTCTTTTTGTACCCTTTCCAACTTTAGAAGTTGAAATCTATACGGATACCATTTAATTGGTACAGTATTGTCTCTGTCTGTATCATGCATAATTACATTAGCACTTCACAGCTTAATTCCATGTGTCTCCACATGCAAACGGAAAAATTATTTCAGGTCTTATCATTTTTCCCTTTGAGGGTAACTCAATAATTAATTCGAATTTTTAAAACATCCCTATTTTCCAGTGTAATTTGAGGAATGCCCAATTCTGAATGCTTTTTACTTGATTCTTCAGAATGTGCTGTAACCAGAACATTTTCTGTTTGTTTTCTTTCCCTGTCAGAATATTTTTCAGCATATCCACGTAACACACTCTGTGAGATTTCTTCCTATCTGGAATCATTATGAAATAGTTCACCTCACTCAATATCCTTTCGATCAGATAAAATCCACGGAACTTAGCTTTCGAAGGTTCATCTCACACTGGATGTAATACCAAGACTTTATCTCTGTTGGAAAAGTTGTGAGTTTTTGATTTCTTATCTGCTTTCTGTTTCATCATCTACTGTGATATTTTTAAAGGCAGTCTTGCCTTCAATTTAACCATTCTATAACATTTGGCACAAGGTCCAAAAATGTGGTGGCTGAATTTTGTACTATTAGTTTCTCCTTAATCAATGTTAGTTTATTTTGACTTCATGCCCAAAATATATTTCAAATGGATTGAACTTGTTCAATTCATTTGTTATATCTCTAATGGCTAAGGTTAAAGCCAAACTCCCTAATCTGAGTCATCTGGACAGTCTTGAATGTAAGCTCTAAACATTGTCTTTAATATCTGATGCCAGATTTCTAGCGATCCCTACGATTCATGAAGGTCCACAGGGGATTTGAATTGTTTAGTACCTCAGATTTCCGCAGCTGCCTTGAATAATTTGGATGTAAACTTTAGTCCTTAATCTGGTTGTATTTCTATTGGTAGTGAATATTCACGGAATAATTTGAGCAAAACCTCTACAATACCTTAGGTTGAGTTATTGTATAATGGAATGGTCACTTGGAATCTTGTGGACACATTCATTATAGTTAACAAATACTGATACCTACTTTTTCAGTCAGGTAGTCTTCCAACGCAATCTATTAAATCATTCATCAAATGCAGGAACAGGTACTAAAGGAAATTGTTTTATTGCTACCTGTGGTTTTCCAATTACGTGATATTCATAACACATGTGGCAAATTTCACTCCCTCCTTATGCTGTCCAGGCCAGTAACAGTTTTTTTTTGTATTTTAGGTCGTGCTTTTCGTACCCTAAATGACCTCCTACTCTTAATTCATGTGCCACTCGCAAAACCTGCTTTCTGCAACCCACCAGCAATACGATGTGATGAACGTCTGCCCATTTCTCAAGTGCCTGAATATGTTATTGTCTCGTTTTTCTCAACAAAACCTCATTTTGAACATCGTGACACTCAGTGATGCACTCAGATTCTTCCTCCGTGTATGCTTTTTGATATAATTGCTTCATATTTTCATCATCCTGCTGCAAAGCAATTAAATTTCAGTGATCTGAAAATATTCACTTTCTCTGCCATCTGTTTCTGTTTTGCCTCAACCAGTAGAAAAAAGAAAGTTTGCTGATAATTCTGTTTTAACTTCCTTATCTAAAGTCATTGATGCCTCCTTCCAATTCAAGTGGTGATGTTATGACCTTAAAGTATCATGAGAGAAAACAAAATCAGGATATGTTTTCTGTATTACCGAAGTTGCCTGATTTTCCACTTACTTTTCAATCTTAGTTGTCTGTTCTCCTACCTCTGTCCGAGCAAACTTGTTAGCATGGCGATATTGTATGCCTGGAGCTGATAGTTCCCACAGTATACCTACCACCGTTTCTTCATTTATCACTGGTCACTCGAACCTCACTCGACAAAGTTAATCATTTCTGGTCTCACCATGAATTCCACGTACTAGCACGTTTTCATTATTGACCTTCTGAGTTACATTTCTCCTCATCTCTCACCATCAAATATTGACATTATCCCGTAACTGTCAATGCTGTAATTAATTTATCTGCTGTTCCTGCATGTGAGTAAATCTTAACTTCGCAAGTAATTGGTTTACGAAGCTCTGGAACTTCCTCATTATCAAGCGGCCCACCATTTGCAGCATTTCAAAAAGAAATGTGCCTTCCTTTACCACTTTAACAAAATTAATTAACTATCCTTTTTTTGCCTATACCTGCCTTTTCCTGAGCTTCTTTTCATCGCCCCCCCCCCGTCCCCACCATTCAACGTGACGTTGTGTACCCTAATTTCTTGCAGTGAAGGCACCAAATGATTTTAACTTCTCTCTATCCTTCATGGCACTCGTTTTTACCATCTGGTAAGCGCATTTTATTATTTTCACCGAGATCTGCTTTCCCCTTGCGACTTTCCTCTTCACTGATTTCTATCCTTCAAGGATTGAAATTAATGTTGGAAGCCAAATCTTGATGCAATGGCCAACTCATATTCATCAGCCATTTCAGCTGCACTTCTAGCTTTTGTAAATCTCTGATCTTCTTATTGATTCTCTCTATCTCAGGAAGTCAATTTTTTGAAACCCTGAAACTAATCATCTCGCTGCGAACAGCAGATGATTGGCATATTTTACTGCCCTTATCCAATTATGAAAATTACTTTGTTTGATCGTTTCAAACTCACTGTAGGTTTGAACAGATTCCCTGATTGTCTTCCTCAAATATTGTCTGTCGGCCTTTGGCACATGCTGACATGTACTGCAGATGGCTTTCTTTACGTCCTCATAGTCGCCCGAAGCCTCCTCTGCTCGTGATCCAAATACCTCACCAGATCTACAGAGCAGCTTTATTTGGATCAACAAAACCCATGTGGTATATGGCCACTTCATTACTTCCGCCCCCTTTTCAAACGTGATGAGAATCGCTTCTACATCTCTGCTCTAAAATTTATGTAATGTTTGGATGTATTTAAACAGATCTCTGCCAGGCATTTTGGGACGATGTGAATTGACAACATCTCTCTTTGCCTCAGGAAGCCGACCTTCTCCAATCATCTCCATTCATTTCCGCCGACTATTCTGTGTAAGTTCAAATTTCTGAATTTTAAACTCTCTCTCGCTTTCTGCTCTCTCATTTTCCCCTCCTTCTCTCTTTTTCTCCTTTTCCATGGTCTCGCTCTCCACATCTTCTCCTGGGGCCTTTCACTATTTTTGTTTTTTTTTTGGGAAGGTGATTCTCTCCTTTTCGTTTTGTCATGCCAGGTCAAGTCATATTCTCCTATTTCCACTTCTTCTGATCGTCAGTCAAACTGCTCTGTTTCCTTTTCATGTTAAAGCTGCATCATCAGCAATCGAATTCTTGTCATTCCCAAAGATTCTAAAAGCATTTCCCGCAAATTTTAGTATCGAGCAACTGCTGTAATTACTTTGCCTTTACTCACATCTGAAGGCTACTCTGACTCTAGTTTGGCTACAATGTCTAGCAGCTTTACCTTGGTCATCTTTTGTAAAGCCCCAAAGTCACTTCTTATAACCCATAAAACTCTAAGAGACACAACATCCGTTTACAGCACCAAGTACTGCATAAACCAACTGAATTCAACACCCGGAATTAAAGGTATAAAAACATTCTGTTCGCAGCATTTAAGTCCAACAGCAATAATCTGAAATTGGAATTATCGAATTAATCTTGACAAGAGGCCCCAAGGCGTTATGGATTGGGCGATATCACATCAAAATATTTTAGGAAGGAAGCCTATGTCCTAACTTCTAATTATTTTGAAGGCATAAATGTCGTGGGTTTTCTGAGTGACATGCAGCTGGTCAAACAACTCGGATTTAAGCAAAAGAGAATTTATTTGAACATTACAGTCGAAACACAAGCAACTGAAAGCGAAAATTAAAAGAACTTCACTCTTAGAAACTCAGCTGAGTAAACACAGCTATTCCAGTTCCCCTAAAGTTCCGTGAACACACTCCTTGTAAATGTGGAAATTCAAACGCAGGTTCTTCCAGGCAGGAGACATTTCATAGCTAAGTGTCAGCCAGGAAATATCTGCTGAGTCCTGGAATCTCTATCGACTGCAACAGGATCTGCTATAGATAAAGCAGCAGCTTCACAGTGTCACAACTAAGCCAGAGTGGCAAAAAAAACCTGAACCGCTGGAATTGGGCGCTCCCGTACCACTGAGAAAGTAGATATTTCAGTACCTCTGCTGTTACGACATTTTTTTAAAAAGAAAAGGATAAAATCAGTTTTGTTAAAAAAAATGATAGGATTGTCTTCTGAGACGATTGGGTTTGAAATTCCTAAAAAATTAATATGTGCACACCAAGACTGCTGCATATTTAAACCATGAAAGATGAAAAGAGCATAGTTTCAGTTAACGTTCTGCTTTAACTTTTTGCTTTCTTCATATCTCTGGGAGAACAGGACCAGATTTCAATTCATATGCATCCGTTAAGCATTGAGTGTTGTGGTCGACATTACATTTCGATTGATTCAACATTCGTTCGTACATATTCCAATCCTGAAAAGAAAAGAGCAAAAACACATTTCCAATATTTGACCTATTTTACTCTTTTGCCCTGAGTAAGTATTAATCCACCGTGACACCTAAAATTAGTTCTGCCTTACAATTTGACACAACAAACAAAAGGAGTGAAAATGTGTATTTTAAAACTAATCCACTAATTTCATGTAGGTGACCAGTCGCATTTCACAGCACTACATTGGCAGTTTTAGGTCAGCAGAAGCAGAAAGCTTCCCAGTGTTCATTAGGTGAAGTGAGGATTTGCCTCGAATACACTGAAAACATTTTAATCATCATGCCAATTTTTCAACGATTCCTACAGGTAATTTGTAAATAAAAAGACTTTTCGTAGTCCACAACATTCTAATCAGTTCACCTGTGGCATATGGACTTAACAAATAGAAATAGACTGCCGCATTCCAATTTTCCAATTTTGTTGGCAGAGGTTTGGAGTTGGGGAAGTCGGTGGGATTTGCGATGCAGCAAAATGAATCAGATAACTAGTTGCTGGACCTCAAGTAATTCAGTCCAAGATTATCAATATAGAAAATCCTTGTCGTCGTTTGATGAGAGCGGACATATTTCGCAATTATGCGATCGTCCCTCCATTAAATTGGGATCGATGCTACGAACGTCGTAACATGACAGGACAGGACAACTTGTATTTAAAACTACTTGATAATCTAGTGTTATGGTGGCGGAGTGGAATGCTCCAGCCGGTCTTCTCCGAATTTTCGGTTCCCTTTCTTTTTTCTCATATTTTAATCTCTTCTTCCAGATGTGGCTCCTTCGCGGATCTCAATCTGGCTTACCTGCAGCACATGTCAGGTTCTCTCGGCGGCTGCCAGCCTGGTCTCTCGGTGATTCATGGTTGTACCCGCCCTGGTCTCACGGCGGCATGATGAGCTGTTCACTTTTCAGTTTATGGCGGTGTCTCAGCTTCACATGAGAGTGGATCCTGCCCAGGCATGTTGGCCTGGCAACAGGGGTGATTGTAGTTGGCGGCAATTTCAGCAGTAGTGACGGAATCTATGGCGGTCGCGTGGACAACAGATAGCAGAGAGAGATAAGTACAGGACTCATCAAAGACTGGTGAAGTTTTAACTTATTTCTTTGTTATCCCCATCGAAATGATGAAAAATAATTGACGTGGCTATTATCGATTTATTTATTTTTTTAACGTTCCATCAACTAATACTTAACTTTCCAATGCTTGTTTTTCTCTATATCGTTTGTGTCGAAGATTTTTTCTTTGTAATCCTCTGTGCCTTGGCACCATGTATGGCAAAGGTATGCAGTTTCCAATGCAGTGCTGTACTTCTACACTAGAATACACGTTACTATAAAAGCTAAAGTAAAGATGTATCATTCAACTCCATATCGAACAGGGATTGTTGTGCAATAATTGTTCTGAAGGTGTAGGTGTGGACTGTACCTTTAAGGCAGAGAAAAGATAGTAAGGATTGACTGAAAGCAGAGACTGTGCTAAACAAGATAAAAAGAAAAGTCAGACTTGTTTGTAACGAATCATTGGAGTTGCGTTGTCATGGATCAAAATAAATTGAACTCGGCCAATCAGTTTAAATTAAGCCGCAGATAACAAAATCCAATCGAAATTGGATTTAATTGTTTGATAACATCAAACTAATGAAATGAACCAATGTTTTAGGGTATGAAGCCGAACGTTCTTAACAGTTAGGAAGAACGGCAAAAGCACCAACAAAACAGAGTGTCAGCCGAATGGTTCTCTGAAAGCTATCTGTCTATAATAAAAATTGTGCAGCAGCTGACCGAAGAAAGGACGACAGCAGAAAATGCAGAAGAGAATCTGCAGAGGAAAATCTACCAAGAAGAATGGATAACTAGTTGAATTTTCAAACTTTGAAGTTACTTTTCGGAAGTCATAATGAGATCATTTTTTTTAGCAGAACAGTATTATGGAGTGGCACTTAAAGAAAAGGATAAGAGTAAGAAGTTGGAAACAGGTTGTGGTTTTAATGGTCTGTTGGACGTAAAGAATGCAATTGTCAATTTTTTTTTAAATAGTGAAATCTGGGATCGTTCTTTGTCTCTCAAAATTTAACAGATTCTGGCCCAAGATGAGTTTCTGTGTGTCTGGTTTAAATTAACATAGGGATTATCCCCCTGTCGTAACATAATAAATTTGACTTGCTCATGCAAGATGAAAATAGTGGTTTATGCTGTGACTGCGATGCAGTACCTAAAGTTATTGTACTGAAAAGCCAACAAGGGTCTCGCGCTCCAGTTTATTTTAAGAGAGTAACTTCAGCCCTTCAGTTACAGAGTCGAAGGACATTGGGGCAGGCAGGAAGTGGAGTTGACACCACAAATAGTTCATCCATGATCTTATGATATTTTGGAACTGTTATGTGAGCCGGACGACTTATATCAGTTTTAAGTCAAACCGTCATGCCTTAATGAGAAAGCAAAAAGTAATTTTGCAGAATGATCCCCAGCTAGCTATTCGAAATTTCAAATTCTTCATTTTGAACATAAGTAGTGAGCGTTTGGTAGATTGTTTGAAAATTTTGGTTTGAGGTGACAAATTGCTCAACGACGATTTTAGCGAAGACAAGTGCAAGCTAGAGTTACATAATGTTAAACTCTGTCAACTACATATATTTATTAAACACTTTATTTCACTTCCCACTCAAACGTGGTCTATCAATTTTCACGTTACTAATAGATCTAATGTCCATATCTTTTCCCCATTTATGTCCAAGTTTATTTTTCACTCTTTTCCCACATTCCTTTGTTTATTATCCCACAGCACACTAGCTGCAACGAGTCAGCTCGGAGTAAGTCGTCTGAAATGAGGAGATTCTAATCTTCTGAGTATGCATTTTTCAAATTATCTCGGCACATCTCAGAGAAACTAAAGGATCCCATCTCCCGTGATACCCAACTACCCCTCAAAGCATTCATAAAAATCGCGTCTTTCCTCTCCAATGACACAATCTCCTGACTTTTATCAATGACTTTTTATTTTAAAGGGGCTGCTGGGATTAGAACATAATTATTCACTAATATATCTATTGGAAGTTTGAATGATTTTAAAAATCCGAATATGTGTATTGGAGAATATGGGTATTCTAACGAAGAAGTGTTTATACTCTGAAATAACAACTGCAACAAGATACTCGGTTCATGTCGAACACAAATAAGATACAGAGCAGAGCACTTTCCAAATTGTTCACTCATAAATTCCCAGAACATATCGGCACAACTTACATTCAGAGTAAAGCTTTCACTTCTTGGTTCCCATTGGACCTTCCAGGTGTGTCCGGATGGACAGTTCCAAATATAAAGTTTATGATAGATTTAACTAAAAATCGGCACCGAGTAAAGCATGCGGGGAAACTAAGGCGAGACAAAAGCAAAATGGCTGTGCTATTAAACATGCCACAGAATCCAGACTGGCTGCACCGACAAACAGAAAGTTTACAATCATCAGGGCAGTTAAAGAAATAAAATATACATTCGAATTTGTAGTTGTAAAGAGTCAGCTCAATCAGAGACATCGAAGTCTGTCTTAGTCCCAGGGGCGCCTCACATCCTTATTTGGAAGAGGCGACAGGAACCCAGCACCAGCAATAATGCATATCGAGGAACCATCCTGCCATCAACATGGATGCCAGTGCCTAGCTTGATCTGATTGAACAACTATGCCGTCAGCCACCGTGATCTTTTGCATTCACCCACAGACATATATTTGGACAGAATGTATGTATCCAATAGCCTCACTGAATGCTTACCAATTTGGGAAGTTCGAGGTTTTGTTTCCACTGATGGGAAAACGCAGAGCAGACAAATGCACCAAAAGAGGGGTTGATGTAGGAGTTTTCCGCTGGACACGCATACGGGAGCAAGCGATTGCTGACAGTCTCAGTCAGTCAAACATAGAGGACATCAGGCAAGCACGACACCGCAATGATTCCTTAAAAACAACTTATGGGACGAGTTTAACCAAATTCCTATGCTAGATGGAAGCGTTCCCTCCACGTCGGTGACAGGTTTTTTCCTAAAATAATGATTGCATGTCGTCTTAGCTCAAGACAGGAATCAAATTATACATCAATACCATGAAAGTCAGGCGCGCCAGGGAATTGAGACCACGACAGAACGATGAAAATCACTGTGTCGGTGGCCCGAGTTGCACAGAGTTGCAGCACGTAAGAAAGGGAACTGTCTGGTATCCGCCTAAAAAAATCCATACAATTACATGCAAAAGGGAGAACAAAGAACTGGAATGGCCCAGTAATGCTTTAAATTCGCTACACATGTCCTCTGCCACCGTGTGACAATGGATATACATGCATACTGATCGTTATAGGTTCTATCACAAAATGGGTCAATGTTTTCCTTGTTATTTAAATACACACAACTCAACAGTACATATCATAACCGAGCAAGAATTTAAAGGCTGGGGTCTACTCCGCACTATCAAGTCATATCTGTAAACCCATTTCATAGGCTGAGTCAGGCAAATTGTGATAATTATGCTTGGTATCAAGCAGAACTTCCACATTGTACACTGAACAAAATTCAGTGGGTTAGTGGAGACAATGAACCACACCCTAAAAGGGATGATTATGAAGACGGTGCAGCAGAATAAGAAAAGATGAAAGACAATACTTCCATTTGTCCTCAGGATGCAACGCAAGACCGTCATCTGATCTCCAGAGCAAACGTCGTACATTCTGATGACAGGCCGATCCCTGAAGTGAGACGAATCCCTGTGTGGCCTCGACTTCACAGAATCCAAACTCACTGTCCTAATCCACAAATCAGCAGTGCAGCATCACACTGATAATATCAAAACCACTCAGCTAAATGTACCTGTCAAGTTAAGGACGAGAAGGAACGTGAGCAAGATATTCTTCGATAGCAAAGTTTACTCTTTTCTTGCATTTGCTTAATCTTATTTAAGTACCGTTTCCTCATAAACCATCTGCATCAGTTTATTTGTTCCAGTATATGTTGTGCTTAGCAAGAATTGGATGGTCCTGCAGTTACTGCCTTTCATGTTGTGATCGATCATGACATGATCAAAACGAGGGGCTTTGGCTGGAGGGAACTCTCAAAATTACGCGATTTTTGATGGATTTGATGAAAAGTGAACAAATGTGGATGTATACTGAGTATCTAATGCGAGCTTTGACAAAATTAACAGTGCTATCACACATGCTGCATCATCCAGACCATAAGACATAGGAGTGGAAGTAAGGCCATTCGGCCCATCAAGTCCACTCCGCCATTCAATCATGGCTGGTGGGCATTTCAACTCCACTTCTCCGAATTCTCCCCATAGCCCTTAATTCCTTGTGACATCAAGAATTTATCAATCTATCAATCAAAGCAGACATGCACTGAGCAAGTGTTTTTTTTTTCTAGTGCTTCGACTTGGAAGTTTCTTCTTGAATATTGGAAACCTCATGGTCACACGAGTGGATATCCAACACTTTTAAAATCATTTTATAATTTCACAGGCATTCTATGTGCAAAAATGTCAAGAATATTGTTCATAAGTATTGCTTTGAAACAAGTAAATATTCCAACTTAGCTTTGAGCAAGCTAGGAGCATTACCTCATCCACAGCACAATTTCCATGCTGCCAACTCCATTAAAAAAAAACTAAGACCAAAGATCACGAGAGCCAAACCACCAAAACATCAAAATTTAGCCTTCTTCTCCCAGGCACCAAACAAATGAAAAGTTCTCTGCCATCAACATCGACATCAAACACCCAGGTTAGATCGGGATATCTGCTCGTAGATTTAACCAACAATGCTGTTGCACTGTTACCACCCATCTCAATTTATCCACCGCAGTTAATTCTATCACCAAGATAGAGAGGAACTGTACAATATCAAGGGAACCTCAGCACGTCGTACTCGAAATACTTGTGAGGCAGCATGTCATGCCATTGGTCTGGAATGTCAACTGTTTTGCGACACACCTGCTGTATGCCTTTTAAATATTTCAATCATTCTTTGATTTCTGATTTCGAGCATTATTGTTAAAATATCTCCTGCTATTTGTCTCTATCACTGCAAATGAAGATCCAATATTGTTGGTGCATAAGAACTAGGAGCAGGAGTAAGCCATCTGGCCCTTCAAGCCTGCTCTGCCATTCACTAAGTTCATGGCTGATCTTTCTGTGGACTCAGCTCCACTAATCTGCCCTCTCACCATAACCCTTAATTCCTTTAAGGTTCAAAGCAAATGTCTTAGCTTGAAAAACATTTACTGAGGTAGTGTCAACTACTTCAGTGGGCAGGGAATTCCACAGATTCGCAACCATCTGGGTGAAAAATCTTCTTTTCAATTCAGTCGAAACCCTGTTGCTCCTATTTTTGAGGCTACATCCTCTTATCCTTGTTTCCTTGCCAGTGGAAACATTCTCTCTACTTCTATCTTATCTATTATCTTGGTAATTTTATATTTTTTCATATTCCCTCATTCTTCTGAATTCCAATGAATATAATCCCAGTCTATTCAGTCGTTCCTCATAAGCCAATCCCCTTAACTCCAGAATCAAATGGGTGAACCTCAACTGCACCCCCTCCAATACCAGTAGATCCTTTCTCAAGTAAGGAGACCAAACCTGCATGCAGTACTCCAGGTGTGGCCTCACCAGCACTCAGTACAGCTGCAACATAACCTCCCTGCTTTTTTACTTCATACCTTTAGCAATGAAGGACCAACGGTCGTAAGGCAGGTATGTTCCTCTGCGAAGTTTTATAGCCCACTGCACACTTAGAACTGCCACGCATCAAGTGTCATTTGGAAACTTGGACACACCACCTGTGATCCCCAACTGCAAATCTATGTAAATTGTGAATAATTGCTGTCTCACCACTGATCCCTGAGGACACCACAAGTTACTGATTGTCAACCAGAATGGCACTGATGTATTCCGACACGTGGCTTCCTGTTAGTCAACCAATCCTCTGTCCATGCTAATACTTCACCCATAACCCCACATATCTTGATCTTCTGCATTATCAATACCTTTGAAAGCAGTTTACCACCTTGGGAACTGGATTTCAGAAATAAACAGGCTGCACCACAAAAAACGCCAAGTGTCATACTCAGAAAACTCAACATTTCCATGATGACTGATCCAAAGCAAGAATGAAAACTATTTCCAGTGCTGCTAACGTCACTGATCAGTACACTGTAAAAGAAAAACACACTCCCGAAGGTCGGTTGTTGCATTTCTTCATACGGCATTAGCAATCATGAAACATCAAAAGATTTGTGCTAACAATTGAGTTGCAATCCACTGAACACGTTTGCTTCCTTAACCCATGACAACCCAAAGACGCATGGCAACAGTGGGTCACGAATGGGAAAATCTGAACTCTAGCCTCCATGACTTCTATGTAAAGTGAAGCCATGTCATAAAACACAATAACTTGCCCATTGGAGACAATTTCCAATATTGCATAAAACAAGTACTTTCTCAAACTGAACCAACATATGTTTTAGTCAATATTATTGACAGGCGGCACCTACCAACAGCTATTTAGCAATCAACCTGGTAGTTACAAAACTACCATACACATCTGATTCTGGGTGGAATTTAATCTTCAGGGCGAACAGAAACATAGAGTTGTGTTACCGACAAAGGGACGCATCACTCTCTTGTTTGGAGGACGCGAAAGTTCCGAGCCCCTGCAGTATGGACACCTAAGGACCGCCCTGCCATCAAAATGCCAATGCCTTTTTGGGTCCGATTCATCAGGGTGATCTGGCCTGAGTGATCCATTGGTGAACAGTGGAACCTCTCCGAAATGGGCGCTAACACCTTTGAGTATAAGCATTGAGTTCAAGCCAAGCTGTAGGCCGTCAATCGAGAATAACCACTCAGAAACAATGGCACCTGAATTCTTCGGGAGAACACAAAACGAAAACACGAAATGGAGCAAGGCCACGTTCTAATGTGGGGACAGCTGATCATAGAATCCTTGCAGTGTGGAAACAGGCCGTTCCGACTAACAGGTCCACACTGACCCTCTAAAGCGTATCCCACCAAGACCCACGTCCTTACCCACTGAGTCCATATTTCTCCTGTCTAATGCGTTTTTTAAAAAAAAATCACAGAACACTATAGACAATTTAGCAAGGCCAATTTACTTAACCCATGCAGAAATGAGGAGAATGTGCAAACGCCACGCAGATGGTCGGCCGAGACCGGAATCAAATCTGGTTCCATGGCACTGTGTGGCAACAGTGGTAAATACTGAGCCACCGTGCAACATCCTGAGTTAGGTTACGTCAAAATCAGATTTGAAAAGTTTATCATTAGTTTGTAGTGCATTAAATTGTTATTTATGAATTCTGGTCAACTTTTTTAATTGTAATTCCGAGTCGACTGACTGTTCTTTTGATGGTTCATGAGTTAATAAAGAAACACAGTGCTGCAGGCAAAGCACTGATTTGGTACAGCCCAATGTTTGATACGAAGGAAACTTAGCTTTAGCCTGTCGAAAAATGCAATTCTCTAAATGCAGTTACTGCGTGTGAGTACATACAAAGTAATGTGACCTGCACACTGTTCCATCAAACAATCCCAGAGTATGTTCAAAAATAAAAGAATACACAATGAGAAAATGTGTGGAATTGGCCAGTTCAAAAGGAGCTCACATGAGCCCTCACATCAAATCCAGCTGCCAGATGACCTATCCAGCTAATGTCTATATCCAGTCTTAGCTCTGAATAGCTCTAGGGCCAAAATGTTGGTTTCAAATTATAATCAGATTACATAGTAAAGACAATGGCTCGTTTCAAAGAAGGAGGTGTGAAAAGTAAAACAAAAGGAGTGAGAGGTAAGCATGAGATTCATGAAATATAAAAGAAAGTTTTGCAATGCCATACTTGTGACGTTGATATTTTATGATTGAGGTTACTATTGATTCGTTCTAAGTACAGGTATCAACTATGATCCTTTTTGCACGACTGCAAATATTGCGAAAACTTGTCAGAGAGAAATCAGTTGGTATATTTGCATTCGTATTCCTATTAATGCTGCGCTGTACACAGGGAAATGTTTGTTTTCTTTATCTAATCTAGGGATTTCAATTTCTAAATGCCGCGTTTGTTTCAAGTAAAGTGTAGAAGCGACAGCAAAATACCAGATTGAGCTCCAATCGAAATAAACGTTATTGCATGAATATTGACCCATGTTACAAATAAGAAGACACTTGCAAGAGGCATTCCAATCGTTTATGCAGAATTCTGCTTCGAATGTTCTGTTTGCAGAATCAATTAAGTATCTCAAACAAGGTCAATATTCGACGGAATTGCAATTTGACTGAACGTTTGATGCAGTAACACTGAACAAACCTTGAAATTTTTTTAATGCATCACAAGTTGCTTTTTGTACTATGATTTTTTTGAAGCTCTATACTTTTATAATGCTTCAACGAAAAAGAGTTACAAAGAAAGGTAAGAACGAAATATGAAATAAAATAGCAAGGAACATAAAGATGCCAAAAGTTTCTGTAAAAATACGTGTTATTTCAGGATCCTTAGCCAACGCTTACTGCACCGATAGGGGTAAGCAATCATTTGAAATGTATTTCCTTCTCTCGCATCAGCCTTCCACAAGTATCATTCCCCATGAAATTCCAGGCCAATTTCTCATTAACTGCTGGCACCACCTCCAACAGAGTCAAGGCACCTTCCCCGCCAATCCCAGAGTGTTTGCGCCAAAGCACACCTTCCAGTTGAAGTGCCACTTGACCAGAACTTAGCTAAGTACAGTCTTTTTATTCACTGTTCTCAATTTGGTGTCTTCTCTCTGTCGGAAACAAAGTGTAGACTGGCTGATGACTTCGTAGTACTCAAATATCCTGCCCTCAAAAAAATCCTTGAATTTCCCTTTGCCGGCTCCTTCAACATATCATAGTGTTCCCTTGTCAACATTTCTGAAAAAGCTTGTTGCAATGCTTCTGAACTCTTCCTCTAAACAAACCGAAGAATAACTTGCGTGAATGGTGGAAGGTCAGGTTTTCTTGGTTCAGTTTTACTTTAATTTTCATTTACTAAATCACTTTCCGTAATTTAGCACACACGGAATGGAGAGAAGCGCAGTTCTATTTCCGTCCTGCAGGATGTGGGAGATAAAGGACCCCATTGGGTTCCTTGGTGACATCGCCAGCGATACGTGCATGGAACTTCAACTCCTCGGAGCCTGAAAGACTGATTACATCGGAACAGGGGGAGCATAAATAACCTAAGCAGGAGAATTGCTACATTCCTTCTGGAAAGTTTAAACTACATTGGCATGGTGGTGGGAAACTCAGAAAGGGATGAGATTATGGATTATGTGGTGAACAGACATACAGGGCGCAGAGTGTCCGTGAGGAGGGATGGGCACTTGACAGGGAAAAGGTGCAGTGAGTGTGCTGAACTGTGGCAATTTTAATGCAAGATTTTCAGAAACAAGGGTGACGTACTCAGAACGTGGGTCAGTCCTTGAACTATGATCAGATAAGAAAAGACTCAATTTCCTACAGTGTGGAAATGGTTCCTTCGGCTCAACTGATCGGCCGAAGAGCAACCGACCCAGGATCACTTCGCTCTGATTAAGGCACCTAAAACAAAGGGCAATTGAGCATGGCCAACTCACTTGACCTGCACATGAAAAGTCTACAAAGACAGTCGTTCGCGGCTAGAATCGAACGAGAGAGCACGGTGTTGTGAGGTAGCAGTGCTAACCACTGAGCTGATTGTGTCCGCAATAAATACTTGAAAATCACATTGCCAAGAATGTACGTTGAATATTCTGGGATTTGGTTGTTTCAAACTGAGTAGGGGGAAAGTAAAAGTCTTGGGAGAGTGACATCACTAGTCAGTAAGATTATTAATGTCGCAGAAAGAGAAATCGTTGAGAAGGGTCTGTCTACAGGATCCCTGTGTGTGGAAGTCAGAAACAGGAAAGGAGCGTTACTTTATTGGGTGTTTTCTATCGGACACCAATACCAACAGAGAGGAGCAGATTGTGAGGCAGATACTGGATGTGTGTAGAAGTAACGTGGATTTTGATATTGGTGACTTCAACGTTTCAAAAATTGCTTGGAACCTACTGAGTTCTAATAGTTTGGATGGGGATTTTGTCAGATCTGACCACGAAGGGTTCCTGATGCAATATATCGATAGGCTGGGTAGAGAGGATGCCATATTGGATTTGGGCTTGGCAACGAACCATGTGCCAGGTCTCTCGGTGTGAGAGCATTTTCTTGATAATCATCATTACCTTTGCGATACACATGGAGAGGGGTAGGAGCAGACGGTAAGAGAACGTTTTTTTAATTGGGGCCAGGGGAATTGCAATGCTTTTTGGCAAGAATTGGGGCACCTGGATTGGGAACTAATACTGTCATGGAAATGCACAACAAAGATGAGCAATGTGTTCTGGAAGCACCTACTGAATGTGCTGGACAGGTTTGTCCCCGTGAGGCACGGAAGAGTTGGGAGTTTGAAAGAATCTCGGATAACAAGTGATGTGGAACATCTCGTCCACAGGATGAAAAATATTACTTAACGTTGAGGAGGTAAGGTTCACAAGGGGCTTTAGAGGATTGGAAGGTACCAAGGAAGTTGTTTGGGAGGGAAGAGAGAGAGCGATAGATAGATAGAGAGAGCGAGCAAGAGAATGAGTGTGTGTGTTTGTGTGTGAGAGAGAGAGGCTTGGGGTGTGGCGTGAAGGTAAATTTTCCTATTTTAAATGGACTTACCTCGAGCGCCAACTACCTTCATTTGCAGCAGCGACTGGAGCAGTGAGTGCAAGGTGCCGAGTGGGAGCAGTCAAATTGCCGTCTGGGACGTTGAGCGAAGCGATGTTTTATGGGGAGTGGATGAACGGTTCCGCAGACGAAAACGAGACACGTGAATGATATGTTGTCTCCCAGGTGCACTCAAGAATGTCTCAGATCGGCCGCAGAACTTTCTGAAAGGTGAGGGTGAACAGCTACTCGTCGTGTTGCATATGGGCACCAATGATATCGGAAAACAAATGAATTTAGGTCCTGCAAGCAGATTTTAGAGTTAGTAGCCAAGTTATAAAACGACAACAGAGGTAGTAACAACATGACTGTTTCCAATGCCACGTGCTTGTCAAAGTAGAACTTAAAGAATAGACAGGGTAAGTGCATGGCTTGAGCGATGGTGAAGGAAGGAAGGGTTCTGATATTTGTGTCATTGAGACCGGTTCTGGGGCAAGTGGAACTATGACACACTGTACAGTCTACATCGGGGCTGGACTGGAAACAATGTGTGTTAGGGTGCTTTTGGTAATACTATTGGGGAGTGCGTAAACTAATTTTTTGGGACGAGTGATAGAGAAAAAGAGAGATAGACAGTGTCAGGGGCCTGTCGGTGAGGAAAATTTCCCACTTAAAACGGACTTACCTGGCCCCCATTTGCAGCAGCAGTGACAGTGAATGGCTGAGTGGGAGCGGTCGAATTACGCGCTCGGAGGGTGAGTGAACTGATATATTAGTTGAACAGAAGACTTAAGAAACTGCATTTGCAGTTTTTCTGACCCAACCTCCTCCTCTAATCCAACACAAATGACTCTGTGATGTGTTGATACTGTTTTACTTTTTTTATTGTATCGTTGATTTAAAAAATTGTTTTCATTCCTTTATCCTTCAGCTAAGTTCAGACTAAGTTAAACTTACGATTACAAACGGCAAGGGATAAACCGCACTTTTCTCCTCTTTTCAACGTGGAATCTCAAGAACACAGCTGACATCCCTGACTCTTCACGTGCGGAAAGTATGTCCAACTGCAGCATTTGTTCGACATTGTGACAGCTCTAGAGCTGCAGAAAGGCACACTTTGGAGCTTGCGTGATGCTGGGGGGCTTGTGAATAACACGATTGGTGAATTGGTCACACCACATATTAGGATTGCTGGTGGAGAAACTGAATGTGTGATGTACCAGCAGAAAAAGAGCAGGAAAGTCTTGCAGGTGTTGTCTGTGGGTCATCTCCTTCCACAACAGGAATACCATTTTGGATGATGTTGCGGGGTATTGGAACCCTGGGGAAGGCAGAATCAGTCGTATTCAGAGCACAGTGGCTGCCTCTGCTGTGCAGTAAACTGCAACAAAAGAGAGGAAGAGGTATTGTCCGAGGGGACTTAACAGTATGGAGAATAGACAGACCGTCCTGTGATCGGAGCAAGACTTGCAAATGATATGCTGCCTCACAGGTGCTAGTGTCAGGCATGTTCCAGATCGGCTGCAGAGCATTCTGAAGACGGACGGTGAAGAGCGAGTTGTCGTGCTGCATTTGGATAGCAATGGTCGAGGTAGAAAAAGGGGTAAAGGTTCTACAACAGTATTTAGAGAGTTGAGAACCATGTTAAAAAAGTAAGAACTCGGAAGTAGCAATCTCAAGATTGCAAACAGTACAGCACTCTCCTCAGATTCAACGGTAAAGCATAGGCAGGATGAATGCGTGGCTTGAGTGATGGTCCGGGGGAAGGGTTCATATTTTTGAGACTTCAGGACTGGTTGTGGCTGAATGGATCTCTGACAAATTGGATTGTCTACACCTCGGTTGGTCTGGAACCAAATTCCTTGATGATGTTTTTTTTAACCAACGCTGTTGGGGACGATGAATATAATGTGGCAGGGGATGGGGATCAAATGAGGAGGTTAGCGGACGGTATGGAGCGAGTTACGAGAACTTTAATGAACCTAGATAATGGAGCTGGCGTGACTCAGGAGAAGAGTAGGTCGGGTGAAGATCATGATCGAAAAGGGAGTAGTTGCCTGAGATGCTTTGTTTTCATGCAGAAAATGTGTTAGCAAAGGTAGATGAACGTTGGGCTTGGGATAGTAACTGGCAGAATGATGTTATTGCCATGACTGAGATTTGGTTGAGGGAAGGGCAAAGACATAGAGCATAGTACATAGAACGTTGCAGCGCAGTGCAGGCGCTTGGCACTCGATGTTGCGCCAATTTGTGAAATTAATCTGATGCCCATCTCATCTACATCCTTCCATTATAATCCACATGTATGTCCTATGCCTACTTAAATGCCGTTAACATTGCCAAGTCTATTAGTGTTGCAGGAAGATCCTTCCAGGTGCCTACAATCCTCTGTGTAAAGAAACTACCCAGATATCTGTCCTAAATCTCTCGCCTCTCAATTTGAATCTCTGTCCCCTCGTTTTAGTCGCCACTATTCCAGGTAAAAAAAAAGGCTGTCACTGTTCACCTCACCTAACCCTCTGATATCCTTGTACATCTCGATAAGGTCACCTCGCAACATTCTTCTCTCGAACGATAACAGCCGCAATTCCACCAGTCTTTCCTCGAAAGACCATATTGTCATACCAGGCAACATCGTAGTAAATCTCTGAAACCTTTCCAAAACTTCCATTTCCTTCCTATAACGTGTTGACCAGAACTGCACGCAAAACTCCAGGTGCGACCTTACCAGTCTTTCGTTCAGCAGAACCAAGACCTCGTGACGCCGTGGCATTTAAAGAGAGGTTGATTCGATAGCAGAGGAAACATGTTCCTGTCAAAATGAGGGATAGAAATTGCAATGCTGAAGGAACCATGGATGACAGGTGAAATTGTGAGACGGGCTAAGAGGAGAATGGATGCAAAATCTTGGAGACTGAAGGCAGACGAAGCGTTGGAATAACATCGGAAACGTAGGACCAACCTGAAGTGAGGAGTTCAGAGGAATAAAAGAGCATATAGGGGTTGGCCGCGACATTGGCATAAATTGATTTTAAAAAATTAACCTCTTTGTTGATTCCCAGAATGCGGAGGACCTGCTGGCAAAGCACTGAATTTTGAGAAAAGAATTTATGAGGGTATTCTCTCTGCCTCTAGTGATGCAAGCATTATGCAACGAATGAAGCTGTTGCCTGATGCAAACAAAATTGACAGTTCAAGTGCACAAAATGTATTGTTCATTCTCAGAAGAGTTCTTTGAGAATTGCAACGCTGTCAAATGAAACTACATAATAGTGAATGTCCGAATGCATAGAGGGAAAGGAAAACCCAAAGCAAAACTAAATCAGTTCTAAAGAGGATAAGTGAACTAATTTTGACAAGACGCATTAGAAGACAATGCAATACCAGAAACTCTTCGAGCTTTCAGAGGCATTTACCTCTTTCAGAAATGTTAAATCTCTCCATTAAGATTTATTCAGGACCGAAGTTTTCTACCTCATTCAGGACCATGACCCATGCTGGTTATGAGCTACAGTGTCACAATGTTGGCCTTTTTTTACAAGATTACTGAGCGCTTACGTTTCTTTTTATTCCCAGCGAGAGTATAATTGACCAGATTCCGAGTTTAAAGGTTTTTGGGGCCTGTTTTTACCCTAACAGCTAATGCCTCCGGTCTGAGGCACTCACATCTTTAGAAAAAAACACGGTATAATAGAAGTGGAGTGGCCAGCTCGCTGTGAAGCTAATGTTCGTTTCGGTTAGCGATTGTACCTCAGTTCAGCAGTAGTGTGTGTAAGGAAAGGCTTCTGTGGCAAGTCCATCCGTATACTCTTTCTCACACACTTCAAACCTGTAAGCCCGAATTTGTTTCAATTTTACTCTTTGTGCTAAGTCATGTGTTTCTTTGAACTATTGCAAGTATTTTCGCAACATTATCATTTGGTCGCGATTGTCTGTCGGGTGGTTGGATCGGATAAGTTAACTGTTATTGTATTTACTGGTCTTTCCATCTCATTTCATAATTTTCAAATTAATTCTGGCGGTTTAAAATTGGCAGCGGGACCATCTAATTCTGTCTGGGAATATCCATGACACATTACTCTTAGACAAATAACTGAATTTACGGTCTGCTCTACTTCTTAAAATTGTTTTGAATTGTCGGGTTCTGGTCTATAATAACTGTGAAACTCAATAATTTAGTTCTGCTTCAACCTCATCAATTGGAAAGTGACAGAAATTAAAAGGAAACCAAGTTAATAACTGCTCGCTGGCCTGACTGCGATACGAAAACAGGAACAGATTATTACGAAAGGCGAGTAGGCAACTCAATTCTTCAGTACCCGCTTCGCCAATGAACATGGTCATGACTGAACTGATCGTGGTCTCAACTCGAGTATCCTATACTTTACCAACCACATTTTCTCAGAATTTTGATCCGAAGCACATCTATTTCGTTCGCGAAACTGGTCATGAATTCGGCCACCACTGAACTGTTCCTGTGAGTTCCACAGATTTACAACTCCCTGATATAAGTAGCTTCTCTTCATCGCAGTTTTATGTTTACCTTATCTCATTTTCTCTCTCTCTCTCTCTGTGACGTCTTTTTTGAAACTGTCCGTCAAGGAGGGACATTTGATCAACAAAGCCAGGTATTAAATGCCCTTTACAGTTTGTTCTACCCCAATAAGATCCGCTCTCATTCATCGGGACTAAAGCTAATAGAAAAAGCCAAGACTTTGAAATACAAATCGTGTGATAGCCAATTCTTCACCGGAAAAAAAAACTGAAGAAACTTCTCTGAAGGACGTCAAGAGCCAACACTCCCTCCCTCCAGTGTGGATACCAATAATCGACACAATATTCCAATTGTGGTCAAACCAAAGCTTTACACAAGTGTAAAAAAACATGTCCTTACTTTTAATAATTTCCTCTTTTCGCACCAAGTGCCAGTAATTCGTTTGCCGGGCATTTTGTATAGATAGTAATGTGTTGAAGTTCGTCAAGAAAATCCTACAGCACCCCAATAATTACGATGTGCCAAGCAGAAAAGACAGCATTTAACTCGACTCTCTGATTTTCATCAGACAGTTAATACCCTCTCCCAAGCAATTCTCCGCCCTTGAATCCCTGAGAGCTAATCTTCTCAATCAGTGCACTATGCTGCACTTTGTCAACAGCCATCTGGAAGTCTAGGAACGTTGTGTCACATTGGATTTTCCATCATCCACCTTGCAGGTTACATCATCAAAAACCTCTACAAATTTGTCAAGCACGACTTCTCCTTCATGAAAGTGTGCAGACACTCAGTTAATTAATGTATTCAGTTATTTCCACCTTTCTGATTAACTCTATCGACTTCCCTACCAGTGAGGTGAAATTACTTGATTTTGTCTTCAATGTCAACGGGGGTGGTACCAGGGGACTGGAGAGTAGCGAATGTTGTGTCCCTGTTCAAAAAAGGGAATAGGGACAACCCCGGGAATTACAGGCCAGTTAGTCTTAATTCTGTGGTAGGCAAAGTAATGGAAACGGTAATGAGGGATATGATTTATGAGTATCTGGAAAGACACTGCTTGATTAGGGACAGCCAGCACGGATTTGTGAAGGGTAGGTCTTGCCTTACAAGTCTTATTGAATTCTTTGAGGAGGTGACCAAGCATGTGGACGAGGGTAGAGCAGTGGATGTAGTGTACATGGATTTTAGTAAGGCATTTGATAAGGTTCCCCATGGTAGGCTTATGCGGAAAGTCAGGAGGCATGGGATAGAGGGAAATTTGGCCAATTGGATTGAAAACTGGCTAACCGGTCGAAGTCAGAGAGTGGTGGTAGATGGTAAATATTCATCCTGGAGCCCAGTTACAAGTGGAGTTCTGCAGGGATCAGTTCTGGGTCCTCTGCTGTTTGTAATTTTTATTAATGACTTGGATGAGGGAGTCGAAGGGTGGGTCAGTAAATTTGCAGATGATACGAAGATTGGTGGAGTTGTGGACAGTGAGGAGGGCTGTTGCCGGCTGCAAAGGGACTTAGATATGATACAAAGCTGGGGTGAGGAGTGGCAGATGGAGTTCAACGCTGCCAAGTGTGAGGTTGTCTATTTTGGAAGAACAAATAAGAGTGTGGAATACAGGGTTAATGGTAGGGTTCTTAGTCAGGCGGAGGAACAGAGGGATCTTGGGGTCTATGTACATAGATCTTTGAAAGTTGGCACTCAGGTGGATAGAGCTTGTAAGAAGGCCTATGGTGTATTAGCGTTCATTAGCAGAGGGATTGAATTCAAGAGTCGTGAAGTGATGTTGCAGCTGTACAGGACTTTGGTTAGGCCACATTTGGAGTACTGTGTGCAGTTCTGGTCGCCTCACTTTAGGAAAGATTTGGAAGCTTTGGAGAGGGTGCAAAGAAGATTTACCAGAGTGTTGCCTGGAATGGAGAATAGTTCGTATGAGGATAGGTTGAGAGTTCTCGGCCTTTTCTCGTTGGAACGGCGAAGGATGAGGGGTGACTTGATAGAGGTTTATAAGATGATCAGAGGAATAGATAGAGTAGACAGTCAGAAACTTTTCCCCCGGGTACAACAGAGTGTTACAAGGGGACATAAATTTAAGGTGAAGGGTGGAAGATATAGGGGAGATGTCAGGTGTGGGTTCTTTACCCAGAGAGTGGTGGGGGCATGGAATGCGCTGCCCGTGGGAGTGGTAGAGTCAGAATCATTGACGACCTTTATGCGGCAATTGGATAGGTACATGGATGGGTGCTTAATCTAGGATAGATGTTCGGCACAACATCGTGGGCCGAAGGGCCTGTTCTGTGCTGTATTGTTCTATGTTCTATGTTCGAAAGGTACCCACTTTTTGCCGAAAAACACTTTTGAAGAAGGGTGCCATACTATTCTGTTTTCAATCTATTGATAACTGTCCTCAACCCAGCGTATTTTGGAAAATCACAGCTAATGCATTTACCATTCCCTCTGCCTCTTCCTTCATTTACCTACAATGCAAGCCATCAGTTCGTGTGGAGTTATCCATATTTACACACAACAGTTCCCTGAATGTTTTCTCCCGAATTGTTATAATTTCACCAACCTAATCTGCAGTTCTTCTGGTGCAGCAGGCGGTAAAGAAGGTAAATACCATGCTGCCTTTCACTGCGAGTGCAGGAACAGGGATATGTTATGGCAGTTACACAAGGCTTTAGTGCGGTCACATCTAAATGTCGTCTGCTTTTCTGAGGAAGAATGCTCATGCTCTCGTACGAATGCAGTGAAGGCTTAGCGGGTTGATTCCGTGGATGGCGGGACTGACGTATGAGCGAAGATTTACTCAGTTATGTTTGTTTTACGTGGAGTTCAGATGAATGAGCGGGGATCTCATATCGACTCTGAAAATTCTAAGAAGACGAGACAATGTAGATTCAGACATTATGATTCTGATGGTTGGTGCGTCCAGAAGCAGGGGTCACTGCCTGAGGATTCTGGTGGACCATTTAGGACGTAGATGAGAAGACAATTCTTCACCGAAACACTGGTGAATCTGTGGAAATCATTACCACAGATATCAGTAAATGTGTTCAAGAAGCGGCTAGTTGCAGCACTTGAGGCAGGTATTATGAGAAGTTATAGGGAAAAAAGCAGGATTAACTTATTGAGTTGCACCATCAGTCATAATCGTGATCAATGTCGGAACCGGCTCAAATGGCTGATGGCATCCTTCTACTCCAATATTATATATGACGTTGCTTAACCTTCCTCCCTTGTATTTTTAATTCCACTTGGAATAATTCAATAATATGATCATTCTTGCCAGTTTCTTTTCGAACTGCAACCTTCATTTCATCCTTAATCATGAAAGAAATTCCACCTCCTTGTCTTTGCTTTCGTAATATTGAGAACATGTAAACATGACACCGTGTGTCAGTGGTTAGCACCCCTGCCTCACAGCAACAGGGACACCTGTTCTTTTCCAACCTATGGGGACTGTCTGTGTGGAGTTTGCGAATTCTTCTCGTGTCGACGTCGGTTTCCTGAACAAACAAGTGCAAATCAGGGAAGTTGGCAATACTAAATTACACGTAGTGTTAGGTGCATTAGTCAGAGGCAAATGGGTCTGAGTGGGTTACTCTTTGGAGGTTTAATGTGGAATAGTTGGGCCGAATGGGCCTTTTACCTCGCTGTAGGGAATCTAATCTAATGACATAAGAACTCGGAGCAGGAGGAGGCCACCTGCCGCTTTTAGAGTGCTCCACCATTCAATAGGACTGTTGCTGATCTTTTCGTGAACTCAGCTCGACTTACCCCTTTGAACACAATCCTTAATTCCTTCCTTGTTTTACAAAAAACTGTCTTACCTTTAAAATGTTTACAAAATACTCCGCAAGTATTTCCACAGATATAGAACCCTCTGTGTGAAGAAGTTCCTTTCCAATTCAGTCCTTAGTGTTCTCCCCATGATTTTAAGGCTACGCCCTCCTATCCTAGTTTCACCTGCATATGGAAACTCCTCTCTGCTTCTATCTTATCTGTTCCCTTCATAATTTTATTTGTTTTTGTAAGATCGCCACTCAGTCGTCAAAACCGAATGAATATAATGCCAGTCTACTCAGTGTGTCCACATAAGGCGAACCTCTCAACTGCACAATTAACCTACTGAACCCCCTCTACAGCCCCTCTGGTGGTAGTGCATTTTTTTTTCTCAAGTATGGAATCTGAACCTGCACGTAATTTTCCAGTTTGGCCTGATCAACACATTTTACAGCTGCAACATAACGTCACTGCTTTTTTTAAAAAAGATCACTTCAGCAATGAAGGACAATTCCATTTGCGTTCCTCATTTGCTCTTGTGCCTGCAGACTAACCGCTTTTTAATTCGTGCACAAGTCCACCCAGTGCCCACTGTGTAACAGCGTGCTGCAGTTTATTAGCATTTAAACAATCATTTTTTTTAACCAAAGTGCAGGGCTTCACGTTTGTTCACATTGTATTCCATCTGCCAAACCTTTGTTCAGTCACTTAAATTATCTATGTTCCTCTGCAAGATTTCAAAGTCTTCTGTGCACTTCGATCTGCCACTCATTTCAGTTCCACCCACAAACATTAAACACACAATGTGGTCCCCAACTCCAAATCATCTACATAAATTTTAAATGATTGTGGTCCCAAAACTGTTGAATGAGGCACACCACAAGTTACTTAATGCCAACCAGAATGTCAGTCGTTTATCACCACTCTTTGCTTCCTGTTAGTCAATCAATTCTCTATCCATTCTCATATTTAACCCTTAACGCCATGCACCTTCAGGTTATGCAACAACCTCCTCTGTGCCATCTTGCTCTAGTCTTTTGGAAATTTAGGTACACTACACCCAATGGGTCCACGTTGTGACCCCTTGCTCAGCATGCCTTCATAAAATTCCAAAAGATTTGTTAAGTATGCACTCTGTTCTAATTGGATCGACTCGCTTATTTCCTAATGGAAAGATCACCCATTTTCTTATAGCCCTTCATTTTCACTGTGCCATCTTGCTCTCGTCTTTTGGAAATTTAGGTACACTACACCCAATGGGTCCACGTTGTTTACTCTCACTAAAATCTTTGAGAAATTGATTTGAACGTCGCCCACTGACAGTCAACTGCCCCACCATAAAATATTTGTTTCCAAAGTACTTTAGACAAGTTCCTCCTCAGTATGTTGTAGTCTCTCATGTTTTTGCACTGAACTCTGCTTTTGGCGTTTATCTTCACATCTCCATCTGTATTCTGAAATCAACCATGCTGTGATTGCTCCTTCCAATAGTATTGCTGCTTCTATATCATTAATTATTCCTGTCTCATTGCACCGTGCACGACCAAAAATAGTTTGCTCCGTCTTCGGTTCAATTGCATTCTGTTCAAGGTTATTATTATGGATGTACTCAATAAACCCCTCCACAAGGCTGCCCGGACAGCGCTGGTTAGAACATTAAATATGAGATTAAAATCCGCCCCAATAATTGCCATGTACTTTTAGCAGGCATTATTTATTTATTGCCATCCCAATGTGATGTTAATTATTTGGTGTCCTTTTGATTATGCGCAACACTGAATTTTCTGCCTTTGATTTTTTCTTTTCACCCAAATGCATTCCAACTTATTATGATCGCTCTTGAATATCAGAGCCACATCACTTCCCTGACCTTCCTTTGTGTCCTTCCGAATACTCTGAACGCCTGGAGATGCAACTCTCCATCGTGACCATCCTGTAACCATGTCTCCGTAATGGCTACTAAATTATTTTCATTTGCGATGAGTTGTACTGTTAACTCATTGATCTTATCACAAATTCAGTTAAAGTGCCTAATGGTAGTATTCATACCATCATGATTTCCATCATATTGCATAATATTTCCTAAGTTATCCATCCCTTTTCACTTCTTTCATACTCTGAATTGCACTTGAACCCTCATGCATGCATGCGAACCGACTGCTTATCCTTTTTTTTACTGTCATATTTCCTGTCATTTTCCCTTTTCCTCGACCGTCCCCATGTCCCTGTTTTAAAGTACGCGTGAACACTCTATTTATACTTCCATGTGAAAACGGGTTCCAGATCAGTTCAGATATAAACTGTCCGATCAGTACAGATCTCCCCTGATTCCAAAACTGAAGGTAATGCCTACGAAATACAATCCTCGACATTTGACACTCAGATTTCAAATGCCGATGATCACTTTTCTGAAATATCCAACATGTTTTAACTATTTGACTGTGTTTGTATCACCAGCTTGGAAGTCTTCTTTTATTGCACAAACATAACTGGGATTAATTCCCATTTGGAGTGCTGTGGTCAGATGTGAGCAGCACACCTTGGCAAGCATATATTGAACTTGGACAAAGTACGATGTTTTCTTCTGTGTATGTCAACAACACACAACGAACTGTTCAAATCATTAATTCCAATAGTTGGCGCACACCCTTGTCTCCTGAATTATTCTTTAACCCTACAAGCATCCAGAGATATGGATAAGAATACAGCATAATTTAACGACAATATTTCTTGGACATCAGGACTGATGTTATTCAGAAGATTACAGAAAATATGCCCTGCTTTGTGGAAAATTTCGAAAGCTGTTGTGTCATCTGGTCAAAATCATCACTCAGAGTATTTAAAGAAATGGCATATCCACACATTTCGTGCTCTAGAACTGAGGGAATGATCTGAGATTTGTGAGGAGACTATTCAGGTGATATGTTCGGAAGAGCTGCTATGGGCAAGGGGTGCAAAATGTTTGGAACACACTGGCACAAATGGCAGAGGTTGCTGCATCAATGACTAATTTCAAGTCAGCTCGAATGATTTTTGTATCATACTATGTTGTAAGGGGTATGAGCTAAAGACATGTACCTAAGAACGATGAATTTTGGCCAAAAATCCCACAGGAATGTTTTATGTATAGGAGCATAGAGTGATAGAGTCATAGAGACGTACAGCATGGAAACAGACCCATCTGTTCAACCCGTACATGCAGACCAGCGATCTCAATCTATACCATAATGCCAGCACTCAGACCATATCCCTCAAAGCTCCACCTATTCGTATACCCATCCAAATGCCTCTTAAATATTTCAATTCTACCAGCCTCCAGCACTTCATCTGGCAGCTCATTCCATACACGTACCACATTCTGTGTGAAAAAGTTGCCCCTGAGGTCTCTTTTATATCTTTCCCCTATGTATTCTAGTTGTGGAAGACCCAACGCCCCAGGGAAAATAATTTGCTCATTTATCCTATCCATGCCCCTCATAATTGTGTGAACTTCTATAATGTCACCCCTCAGCCTCCAACGCTCCGGGGAAAATAGCCCCAGTGTGTTCAGCTTCTCCCTATAGCTCAAAATCACAAACCCTGGCAAGTACTTGGCAATCTTTTCTGAACCCTGTCAAGATTTCCAACGTCTTTCTGATAGAAAGGAGACTAGAATTGCACGCAATATTCAAACAGTTGGCTAACCAATGTCCTGTACAGCCTCAACATGACATCCTAACTATTGTATACTCTGACCAATAAACAAAAGCATACCAAACGCCTTCTTCACTATCCTATCTACCTGCGACTCCACTTTCAAGGAGCTATCAACCTGCACTCCAAAGTCTCTTTGTTCAGCAACACTCCCCAGGAGCTGACCATTAAGTGTATAAGTCCTGCTAAGATTTGCTTTCCCAAAATGCAGCACCTCGCATTTATCTGAATTAAACTCCATCTGCTACTTCTCAGCCCATTGGCCCATCTGGTAAGGTCTGATTTGGCCATGCTAAATTGCCCGTAGTGTTAAGTGTCGGGGAATGGGTCTGGGTGGGTTGCGCTTCGGCAGTTTGGTATGGACTTGTTGGGCCTAACGGCCTGTTTCCACACTGTAAGTAATCTAATCTAATCTAATCTAATCCTGTTGCAATCTGAGGTAACCATCTTCGTTGTTCACTACACCTCCCATTTTGGTATCATCTGCAAATTTACTAACTGTACCTCTTATATTCGCATCCAAATCATTTATGTAAATGACCAAAGAGTAGAGGACCCAGCACCGATTCTTGTGGCACTCCGCTGGTCACAGGCCTCCAGTCCCGACAAACTGCCCTCCACCACCATCATCTGCCTTCTTCCTTTAAGCCAGTTCTGTATCCAAATGGTTAGTTCTCCCTGTAGTCCGTGAGATCTAACCTTGCTAACCAGTCCCCCGTGGGGAACCTGATCGAACGCCTTACTGAAATACAAATAGGTCAATTTTATCGTTCTGCCCTCATTATTCCTCTTTGTGACTTCGACAAAACAACTCAATCAAGTTTGTGAGACATGATTTCCCATACAGAAAGACACGTTAACTATCTTTAATCAGTCCTTGCCTTCCCAAATACATGTACATCCTGTCCCTTAGGATACCTTCCAACAACTTTTCCACCATCAGCGTCAGGCTCACTGGTCTATAGTTCCCTGGCTTGTCCTTACAGCCTTTCTTAAACAGTGGCACCACGTTAGCCAACCTCCAGTCTTCTAGCACGTCACCTGTGACTATCGATGATGCAAACATTTCAGTAAACGCCCAGCAATCACTTCCCTAACTTACCACAGAGTTCTAGCGTACACTTGATCAGGTCCTGGGGATTTATCCAAATTTATGTTTTCCAAGACATCCAACATTTCTTCCTCTGTGGTATGGACATTTTGTACGGTGTCATCATCTATTTCCCTACCGGCTACACCTTGCATATCCTTTTCCACAGCAAACTCTGATGCAGAATACTCGTTTAGTATCTCCACCATTTTTTACGGTTCGACACAAAGGCCGCCTTGCTCATCTTTGAGGGACCCTATTTTCTCCCTAGTTACCCTGTTGTCCTCTGCATATTTGTAAAAACACGTTCGATTCTCCATATTTTTATTTGCCAATGCGATCTCATGTCTCGTTTTTGCCGTCCTGATATCCCTTTTCACTATACTCCTACTGCCCTTATAATCTACTGAGGATTCACTCGTTCTAACCTGTCTTTACCTTACATATGCTTCCTTCTTTTTTCTTAACCAAACCCTCAATTTCTCTTCATCCAGCATTCGCTATCCATACCAGCCTTTCATTTCACCCAAAGAGGAATATAATTTCTCTGGATTCTCGTTATCTCATTTCTAAAGAGTTGCCATTTTACAGCCGTCCCTTTATCTGTGAACATTTGCCCCAAATAGGCTTGTCATCTCTGATGACAAGAACTTCATTGCAACTTGACGATCCGAAATCTGTATACTTAATCTCGAGACAGGAGGAGCTCACTAGTGTACAGACTGAGGGGAACGAAATTTTGGAAATGTTCTGAGAGATCAGTCATGCACCATTGCGGACTGGCAGGAGTGTTACCGAGATGGGGAGGCTGCTGTAGGACGAGGGAAGACGAAGGGAGTTGGCACTGAAGAGACTAATCGAGCCCAAGTACAGACAATTTATCCATTTCAAGACATCCAACACTTCTTCCTCTGTAGTATGGACATTTTGCACGGTGTCATCATCTATTTCCCTACCGGCTACACCTTGCATATCCTTTTCCACAGCAAACACTGATGCAGAATACTCGTTTAGTATCTCCACCATTCTTTACGGTTCAACACAGAGGCCGCCTTGCTGATGTTTGAGGGACCTTATTTTCTCCCTAGTTACCCTTTTGTCCTTAGCATATTTGCAAAAAAAAACACTTTCGATTCTCCTTATTTCTATTTGCCAATGAGATCTCATGTCTCCTTTTTGCCGTCCTGATATGCCTCTTCAGTATACTTCTACTGCCTTTATAATCTTCTGAGGATTCACTCGTTCTAACCTGTCTTTACCTTACATATGCTTCCTTCTTTTTTGTAACGAAACCCTCAATTTCTCTAGTCATCCAGCATTCACTATCCGTACCAAACTTTCCTTTCACACAAAGATGAATATAAGTTCTCCAGATTCTCGTTACCTCATTGCTAGAGACTTCCCATTTTACAGGCGTCCCTTTATCTGTGAACATCTGCCCCAAATAGGCTTGTCATCTCTGATGACAAGAACTTCATTGCAACTTGACGATCCGAAATATCTGTGCCTAATTTCGAGACAGGAGGAGCCCACTATTGTACAGACTGAGGGGAACGAAATTTTGCAAGTGTTCTAAGAGATCAATCATGCACCATTGCGGACTGGCAGGAGTGTTAACGAGATGGGGAGACTGCTGAAGGACGATGGAAGACGAAGGGAGTGGACAATGAAGAGACTAATCGAGCATAAGGACAGACAATTTGACGTTTCGAACGTTCATAGGGTCTTTACATGCGCAAACTATATTCTAAATTTGGAAGGACTCGATAGGAGGGCGAGTTGGTCGGAAAGGTAGTGGCTGCAGACAATATTATTAAACTTTATGCCTAATGATTGTCCAAAAACCAACATAATTTATCCATATTTATTTTTAATCGTTGTGTTGAGTCCATCAACATTTAATAAGGAAATTACCGTCCAAGCTTTCCCAACAAGACAGCCGAGTGCAATGTTAAAATGCAACACAATGTGGAAAATAGGATGAGATGCAATTTGATTGGAGGAACAGGGGAATAGAGTATTTTCTAAATTAGGAAGAACTTCGCAGTTTTGACGCGCTGATAGACTTGTGAGTCCTGCTTCTGGATTTTCTTCAGGTTGGTTTGCAATTTCACTTGGCGGGAAGGAAGACAAATGAAATGTCAACATTCATGTTGACCGTGCTAGAATGAAAGTGTGTGGATATACTACTACTGCTGTGTAAGGCTCCAGTCCGACAGATTTGGAATATAGTGTGTCAATTAACCTAACTTATTGTTGGGAATCAGGGCATAACATGGGACCCAGGAGCAGGAGTTAATTTTGCCGTTTAATTAAATGAGTGATCAGACAGAAGGGATATATCACCAAATCTTTGAATTGTCCTCTGAACCTATTCTGTGTCACGGCGTAGATTCCAGTATTTGTGCAGCAACTCAGGAGCTGTAGAATAAATCCTAATTCTTGGACATAAGCAGGCACATAAATAAAATAGCCCAGATTATGCATTCGTTGAATCATTCCATTCACGGCAAACACTGCCCACAGCAGGATGAAGTTGCCTGAAATCAGAAACAGAAGAACAATTGATTTTCTTCGGTTCTCCATCTCAGTGTCTCTGGGACACTCCCCATTGTTGTGAGTCCGGAGTCTCCTGCGGGCTCTGCTGCTCACTACAATATGTCTGACGGTGAAAATGTTGAGCAGCAAAATCAGAACGAATGGGAGACAGGGTGAGAGAATGTAGTGAACAATTTCAATTATGGCCCATAACTTTAAGTTATCATCACTCAATTCTATACCACAAAACATAGGATTGTTAAATAAACCATAATTATTGTTATACATAAAATACCAGCTGATGTTATTTAAACAGCTCAGTACAGTCACTGTTCCGAGAACCACCGCCGCTGTTTTCTCATTACAATATTTAGTTTTGTACTTGTGACAACGAATGGCTACCAAGCGGTCGAAGGTGAATGTGACTGTGAACCAGACTGAGCAATCGGATGCTGCATAAAGCAGGACAGCATGGATGTTGCACACATCTATATCCTCCAGAAAAGTGAAGACTTCCCGATAAACAATTGGAATATGTCTCAATATCAGGTCAAGGATCACCACCAGTAAATCTGCGATTGCCATGGTCATCAGATAGCGAGTTACACATCTGGAGAGTCCACACTTCCCACGGAACAGGATCACAATCGTCACTGTATTAACTGTGGAAAAGGAAACTTCGATATAATACTTAACGATTGATGAGGGAAGAAATAATGTTCGCTTCATCCATAAGTGGTGCACAATCATGACTGTGTTTCCTATTCAGAAGGCATAATCCTTTAAGAGTGCCATCCAAATTCGCATTCTCTACTCTGACATAGCTAATTGTTGCAGACATAGTTGGGGGAGAAAGTGACGTAACGTGTGGTGTTGGAAAAGCACAGCCGGTCAGGAAGCATCGAGGAGCCGGAGAGTCGACATTTCGAGCATAAACTCTTCATCAGCAAACTGGGAAAAGCCCAATTTGGTGAGAGATCAATGGAAGCAAGTGGACTGTGGGGAAGGTAGTAGGGAAGTCAATAGGTAGATGAAAATGAGGGGTTTTGGTGAAATGTCAGAAAGGAGGTTGACGGGAATTGGTAGGAAGGAAGATGGACATTTTGGACAGTTTCAGAGGTTGCTGTCGAGTCGGAATGTTGGCTCTGGAATACGTTGGAAAGATGGATGGTGGCGATTGAAGAAATGCATGAAATATCCATTGATCCTGTATGGTCGCAGGGAACAAAAGGTGGACGATGCGGCAGTATTCATCCAGGTGTTGGGTGGCTATATGTTTGTTGTGGAGGAAACCCTGGATGTGCATGCCCTTGTTGGAGTGGGAGTTGGATTTAAAGTGTTTGGTCACAGGGCAATAAGGTTTTTAGTGCATGTATCTCAGAGATGATCTCTGAAACTTTCTGCAAGTAAGCGTTCTGTCTGCTTCAGTTGGAGGGTAAGCACAGCGAGAGCAACGGACACAGTATATGATGTGTGTGGAAGTGAAGTTAAATCTCTGTCGTTTGTGGAAGGATCCTTCGGGGCCTTGGACTGTGGTGAGTAGGGAGGTGTAGGTGGAGGCTTTGTAATTTGTCCGTTGGCAAGGAAAGATGCTGGGAGTGAATGTTGGGTTGGCAAGTGAAGATGCTGAGAACGGATGGTTAGTGGATGAGGATTTTGGACCTAAAGAAGGAGTACTCCAGGGAATTGCCCCTGTGGAGCGCATGTACGGGTGGGGCGAGAAATATATTTCGAGTGACGTCGTCTGTTTGCAGCTAGTGGAAATGGTCGAGGATGACACGTTTTTTTTGTTGGTTGTTGGGCCAGAACATGAGGACCAGCGGTGCTCTGTGCTTGCTGTGATTGGATGGATGCGCTTCAAGGGCAGATGCACAAAGGAGGAGGATATGGACTCGAGGGAGTCTTTGACCAAATGGGTGGGGAAATTGCTTTGCTTTGAGTCTGTCAACGTAAACGAAGACTGATAGGTACAGGAAAGAGAGGAATGTGTGCGAGATCATCCAGCTGAATTTGTGGCCAGGGAATAAATTGTTATTAAAATTCATGAACTTTTCAAATTCATGTGGGGTTGTTGCGGAGGAAATAGCTGAGAATGGTGCCGGTGCAGCTGCGGAAAACACACTGTTCCCCCTTCTTCCGGAAAAGCAGGCACAGCTGGGAACAATACTGGTGTCTCTGGATACCCATCAAACCAGCAGATCAAGTGGTACAATGATAGATTTGCGCACCAATCTCCACATAGCTGAAGTCAGGCATCAACTTACGGGCACCTTTTCCTACTGCCCACTCAATCACGAGCTCACCTGCCAACACAAACTTTCATGTATTAGACCATCCACAATCGCATCACCGTGGGGATCTCCTAATCTCAGCCTCAAAACTCATAGTCCGGGAACAACACCCTGCCCGGTTCTATCTACGACCCAAAATTCACAAACCTGACTGCCCTGGATGACCAAATGTCTCACCCAGCTCCTTTCCCAAAGAACGTACGCCAGCATACCTTGGCAACCTTCTGTCCAGCTTGTTCTAGGATCTCCCCACATATGTTCGGTGTGCCACCTAATCCACCCACCGCCTCCATGACTTTCGTTTCTCTGGCTCCCAAACGTGATCTTCACACATTCTTCTTCCATGACAAACGCGTCCAAGCCCTCCATTTCGTCGTGAACGGATGACCCAAATCGCATACTTCCACTGAAACTTTCGTCTGATTGGCTGAACTGGATCTCACCCTCAACACAATCTCCTTTCAATTCTCCCATTTCCTCCAGAGAAAATAGGTAACCATGAGCATCCGCATACTCCCCAGCTGTGCATTCCCCGTCCTCTGGTGCATGGAGCAGAACATCCTCCGCAGATACACTGACAACAATCTCCTCCATTTCGTCCGCTTCATCAATGACTCTATCGGCGCCAGCTTATGCTCCTGCAAGCAACATGAACAGTTCATCAACTTCACCAATACCTTTTACCCTGACCTCAATTTACCTGGACCATCTGGGGAACCTCTCTCCTCTTCCTGGACCTCTGCGTCTTCATTTCCGTTAACAAACACAAAACAGACATCGACTTCAAACCCACTGCCTCCCACAGCTAACTGGACGACACCTCGTCCCATCTTGGCCTCTGTGAAAACGCTATCCATTCCTTCCAATTTATCTCATGCATCTTAACATAGGAGGATTAATTCGACCAAAGAAAATTCCCCATGGCCTCCTTCTTCATGTCTGCAATTTCCCCTCCCTCTGGTTGACGATGTTCTCCAGTGCATCTCCTCCATTTCGCTCAACTATGCCCTTAAACCCTGCCTTTTCAATCGGAACAAGGACATTCCTCGCCGCTCCTTAACTTGCACCGCACCAATACCACATTCAAGTTTACATCTTCAGCTGTGTCGGCCACCTGTGATATATTTCACTTTCCACTGCTACCTGAAATCCACAGAGATTACAGCCACTGAGACTCCCTTGTGCCGGCCACAGCATCCAGCACCACATCGTCCACACCTGGCACCTTTCCTTGACACCTTAGAAGGAGGAAAACTTGCGCCTACACATTCAAACTCACCGCCATCCATAGCCCTAAATGATCCTTTCGCATTTGGACAGAGATTTAGCTTTGCTTCCAAACACATCACCTGTTGTGTCCATTGGTTTTGGTGTGGCATCCTCGATATTGGAGCGACGGGGCGGCTACTGGTGGCGTTTCTGAGAACATCTCCAAGAAACATGGACTAAAGAATCTCACCGTCGTGTGTCAGAACACTTTAACTCACCCTCCCAAACGGCAAAAATATGCAAGTCCTGGACCTCCTCCACCGCAAGACTCTGGGCTGCCGATGCATGAAGGAAGAATGCCTCAAACCGCGCCCATGGGACCCTCCAACCACACGGGATCGATGCAGATTTCACCGGTTTCTTCACTTCCCACCCATCCCATTCGCCACCCAATCCCAGAGCCAACCTTGAAACTCAGCTCCAAATGCTTGAACTGTCGTAACTCTCCATTTTCCTTCCCACAAATTTGCTCCACCCTGCTTTCTGAACAATCTCCATCATTGCCAAACTCTATCTGAAAATCGCATTCTCAGTTCCCTTCCCGATCATCACCCATGTATCTTTCATACCCCTTGGGCCACCCCCTCATTCGTGATGAAGGGCTGTTGCTCAAAAGATAAGCTCTCCTCCACTTCACAAGCTGCCTTTGTTTTCCAGCACCACACTTTTCGACACGGGGTATGTTCTGACAATATCTGTGCGTGATATAATCTGAGCATGAGAGTGTTTTCCATTGATTGTGTGTGCGTAATTCTTTGTGTGTGTGCGCGCACATGTGTGTGTGTGTAACAGAGAGTTCGAGAAAGAGAGAGAGAATTTCTCTGTGCATTTAGGAAAGCATCTGAAAGGGTTTATGTGAGTGATAGTGGGCGTACGCATTTTTGCAAGAGTGAGTATCTGTGAGAGAGATTGCGCCTATATCTGTCTGATATGCTGTCATCTTATATTAAATACATTGAATCTCCCGATGCAGAACTCTGGTTCAAATATTCACGGTCTATTAATCAAATATCGCCAATTCCTGCAGAGTATTTCAGGTGATCCTTCGGCATTTGCTAGTAGATAATTAGATCCATAGCCACGAGAATAAGAAGCAGCAAAGCAATCCACTTCGTCTCCGCTAGTGACTGCATAGACAGTGTAATGTAGACTGGTCTAACATAACTTTAGACTTCACCATATAGACCAAGGGGAGTAAGGAAGAATTAACAATCCATCTACCAGCAAACGTGTATCAGGAAACAGTTCAGGACTATAAGTGAAGAGTACAACACGGTTTAGAAAAATGGATAAGGACGTTTAGTACTTACGGGGTACACTGACAGCAGCAAGTATTGGGTAGTAAATCCTCTCAAAATCCTGAATTATTCTTTTGATGTAGAAGGCCCCATTAATCCATGAAAACGCGAAGAGGTATCCTTCAAGAGTATATAGATAGAAATCATTGAAATTCATTATGCTTTATCTGCCAGTAGTTGAAGGGTTATTCTGTGCAGTTGAGCCAGGAATCCTTTTATGGAGCAGATAGAGAAGTCCCTGAGAGTCTTTGCTCATTAATTGTGGAGCAGAAATTAATTCAACATCAACAGCTGCGTTCCGATTTTGGGATTGTTTATGCCATGTACCGTCACTGAGCAAGTGACTTCAGTTCTCCCGAGGAATCCTGATGTGTTTTCTTTGTGTGAAACTCAAATGAGCTTGTCAAACTAAACTGAGAAAATTACAGAGTTATGAGTCACTCTTTGTGGCTGGCTGAACGGAGAGCAAGAGGCTCGGTCTGTTGGAATACAATGTACTAAAGCAAAATAATTTTCTGTTTTACACTGTGTATTGAAATGGGGAAAATATTATTTTTGAACATTAAAGTTGGTTCAAAGGATACTTGCACGTTTGGGAAGTAAGTCACCTCAGGCTCATTGCTGACATCATGAGTGAGAAGTGCACCCAATTCCTGTGTATTAAGAACCAATTTAGGGAACTGCAGGTGGAGCTGGATGAACGTCCGGTCATTCAGAAGGCGGGGGCAGTAATTGTGAGGAGTTACAGTGAGGTAGTTACTCCACAGCCACACGAAGATGTTAGATAGGTTACCGTCAGGAGTAAGGAAGGGAACCATTCAGCAGCGCAGGGATGTTTTGTGGTGATTCGCTGCAAGAAGTATAACATTTTGGATACTCCTGGTGGAAAGACGAACCAGGCAGAAGTCATGCAGAAGAGGTCGCTGGTGCAGAGACTATTCATACTGCTCTGTGGGGAAGGGGAAAAGGAGCAGAGCTTTAGTCTTTGGTGAGTCTATAGTCAGGATAATTGATACACGGATTTGTGGGAAAGAGAGTAACACACGATTGGTTTGTTGCCACGCAGGTGACAAGGTTCTTGATGTTGCATGGCTTAGAAAGGGTTACCACTGGGAATTTGTTTCTATTAGATCCCCTCTCACCCTTCTAAAGTCCAATGAATACGATCCCAGGATGCTCAGCCTGACATCGTACGTTCGACCTACCAATCCAGGTATCATTCGTGTGAAATTCCGCTGGAAATGCTACAGTGCAACTACGTCCTTCATGAGGTTTGGGGCCCAAAACTCGACACAGTATTCTAAACGTGTCCTAACCAGAGCTTTATAACGTCTCAGTTGCACATCTCCCCTTTTACATTCCAAAGCTCTTGAGAAAAATAACAAAATTACATTTGCTTCCTTAACCACTGCAGGTGAATCTGGATGAACGTCGGGTCATTCACAAGGTGGAGGCAGTAATTGTATGGAATTACAGGCAGGTTGTTACTCCACTTCCACGCAAAGAAGGTGAATGGGTTACCGTCCGGAGTTAGGAAAGGAATCATTAGGCAGTGCAGGGATTCGCTGAAAAAAAAGCATACGATTTTGGATACTGATGAGGGAACGACTAACCAGGAGTAATTAATGGTGTAGAGGTTGCTGCATCAGAGTTTATCCCTGCTGCTCAGTAGGGAAGGGGAAGAGAAACAGAGCTTTTGTCATTGGGGAGTCGTTGCCAGGAGGACAGAGAGGTGTTTTGTGGGGACTAGAGTAACTCACGATTGGGTTGTTGCCTCCCAGGTGCCAAGGTTCGCGATGTCGCTTATCTTGTTTTCGGGATCCTTGAGGGGGAATGGAAGCAGACCCAAGTCGTTGTCCATGTCGGCATCAACAAAATAGGTAGGAAGATAGGAGGGCACCGAAGGGAAAAATTCAGGGAGATAGGTTGGAAGCTTAGAGCGAGAACAAACAGTGTTATTATCTCTGGTTTGTTGGCCATGGCACATGTCAGTGAAGCGAGGAATACGGAGCGAGTGGAGCTGAATGCGTGACTGCAAAAATGGTGCAGGAGCAAATGTTTTTGATTTTGCATAATTGAAGCTCTTTCTTGGGAAGATGGGTTCTCTACAAACAGGATGTTCTTCATCTGTATCAGAGGGGTATCAGTATCCTTATTCGGAAATTTGCTTCTGCTCCTTGGGTGGTGGAGGTCGTTAAAACAATGCAACAGTGGGATGTGAACATGAATTGTCGTTCCAGCAGACAGAAGGTTGATGGTAGTGAGTTCTGGGATAGGTTTACAAGGTCGCAAGAGGTTACTGGCAACCAAGATGTTGGTTTGGAATGTGTGTATTCAATGCCAGGAGCATCCATGAGACCAAATGACACAGGAGTGGAAGTAAGGTCATTCGTCCGATCGAGTCCACCCCGTTATTCAACCATGGCGGATGGGCATTTCAACGGCACTTACCTCCATTTTCCACCAGCCCTGCGAGATTAGGAATTTATCAATTTCTGCCTTGAAGACATTTTATGGCCTCACGACGCTCCGTAGTACAGAATTTAGCATCTCCAAAACTCTGGCTGAAGAAAAGTCTCCTCATTTACGTTTTAAATTGAACCCCACTAATTATCAGGCTGTGCCCACGGTTACAAGTAGTCTCGTCTGACTTTCTATAAGATCTGTTCTCAAACTTCCAAATTCCAACGAGTATGATCCCAGCATCCTCAGCCTTTCATCATATGTTAGGCCTACCATTCCAGGCATCATCCCTATGAAAGTCTCATGGACATGCTCCAATGCCACTACGTCCTTCCTGAGATGTGGGGCACAAAACTCGACATAGTATTCGAAATGGGTCCGAACTAGACCTTTATAAAGTGTCAGTAGCGCGTCTTTCGTTTTACATCACAACTTCCTTCAGAAAAATGACAACAATTACATTTGCTTTCTTCACCACCGACTCAACTTGCAAGTCAACCTTTAGAGAAACCTGGAGTCGCACTCCCCATTCGATGTGTACTTTGACTTTCAGAATTTTCTCATCTTGCATCATGGGTTAGTTCCTAGGATTTCGATCTTGTGATCATTGCAGAAACATGATTCGAGGAGGGACAGGAATGGTTTTTGTAGATTCCGGTATTTAGATGTGTCAGCAAGAAGTGAGAAGATGGCAAATGGGGGTGTGGCATTGTTAATCAAGTATAGCATTACAGCAGCTGAGAGATCGGTGGTGGACAAAGCTACAAACGTAATTTGGGATGACACCGGAAACCAGAAAGGATGGATCACATATTGGCAGGTTCCTACTGTTCCAGTGATATAGAAAGGATAGCTAAGACGATTCTTAATATCCACAGATACAAACCAGGGAGCAGATTGTAGAGACTTTGGCTTCTATAGTCATGTCATGATTATTGACAGGAGTATCGCCGGAAGTATGGAGGATGGTAAATGTTGTTCCCTTGTTTAAGAAGGGGATTCGGGACAACCTTGACATTAATAGGCCAGTGAGCCTTAAATCCGTGTAGGGTACGATGTTAGAAAAATTATAAGCGATAGAAACTTTAATCATCTGGAAATGAATAATTTGTTTATGTCTCATCAACACGGTTTTGTGAAGGGTGTGTCGTGCTTCATTAACATTACTAATTTCTTCGAGAACGTGAAAATACAGATGGATGAAGGTAAAGCGATGCTATGGTATACATAGACTTCAGTAAGGCGTTTAATAAAGTTCCACATGATAGCAGTTTGCACAAAAGATGACGGTTCAGGATTGAAGATGATTGAGCGGTTTGAAGCAGAAATTGGCTAGCTGAAAGAAGAAAAATGGGTGGTGATTGGTGGGAAATGTTCATCCTAGATTTCAGTTACCAGTGGCGTGCCACCAGGATCTGTTTTGTGCCCACAGCTGTTTATCATTTTTATAAATGGTCTGGATGTGGGTTTAGAAATAAGGGTTAATAAATTTGAGGATTACACTGATGTAGGCACTGTTGCAGATAGTGACGCAGCATTGTGTGGTTTACAGAGGGTCATACATACCTTGCAGAGCTGTGCTGAGAAATGGCAAATGGAGGTTAATGCGGAAAATTATGGGGTGGTTCAATTCAGAAGAAATAACAGGAATGCAGAATACTGGGCTAATGATAAAATTCTTAGCAGCGTCGGTCAACAGAGACATCTCGGTGTCCTGATACATAAATCCGTGTAAATGGCCACCCTAGTTGTTCGAGTTGTGGAGAATGCAACTTGTCTCTTAGCGTTTCGTGGTAGCGGGATCGGGTTTAGGTGCCACGTGGTCTTGCTTCAGCTCGGCCAGATAATGGTAAAGCCGCTCCTGGAGTATGGTGTGCAGTTCTAGTCACTGCATTATTAAAAAAAAACGGCAAGTTTTGGAATAGCTTTCAGAGGAGATTTACTGGAATGCTGTCACGTAAAGAAGGAATTTCTTACGCGGGAACTGAAGCTGTTTTCTTTGGAGAGAAGTTTGTGAGGTGAATTAATCCAAATATATATGATAATCTGAATATTAGATCGAGTGGACAGTGAGAGCCATTTTACTCTAATGATGAAGGTTGACACAAGGAGACATTATTTTCAATTGAGAGGTGATAGATTGAGGACAGTTGTTCCGGATATTTTCTCCAATCATAGAGTAGTAGTAGCATGGAACGGCCTGCCTGAAACAATAATTGACTCGCCGACATTGAGAACATTTAAATGGTCGCTGGGCATACAATTGGAAAATAGTGGAATAGTGAAGGTTATGTGGGCATCAGATTATTTTCAAAGGTCAGCCTAACATCGAATGCCTAAGGGCCTGGATTGTGATGTAATGTTCCACATTCTACGTTCTGTGTTCATTGTAAGGACTGTTTACAAAGCTTTTGTCTGAACTATCGGGTGGCTAGTGACAGACGAGCCTCAGCTAGGGATAATGTGAAATATGCTAAACTCTGTCAAGTTAGTAGACATGATGATCTATAGGACAGGTGCAGGCCAATGCACCTATCCTTTCAGCACCGGTAACCCATCATTAGAACATTTTGATTTTCATTTTGCTGCACTCGGCATTTAACCACGCGTGGCTTGGTATTATGCATGCTCATCTAAATACTTCTTTCAAACTATGAAGGCTCCACCTTGAGCAAAATTCCACTCGTGCGTTCCATATTGTAACTACTCTCTAAGTGAAAAAAGCCTCAAATCTCCTCTACATCGCTTGCCCCTGACTTTAAATCTATGCCACCTGTTCATTGTTCCCTCCCTGAAGGAAGAAAATTTCTTCCTGTCCACCCCATTCATGCAGCTGATAACTTTATATATCTCAATCACTTCCCATCTCTGTCTGCTCTCCTGTCGTTCAACCAACCTGCGTTTGTGTAATCGCTCTTCATAACTGAACCTTTTCTGATAAATTCCCACTTCTCCCTCCAAATCATCATTCACCCTTGGTAGAGGAATGACATCACTCCGTGATGTGGATTCTGGAACGTACGCAATGCTCTAGTTGTGGCCAAACCAACGGTGAATGCAGTTCTAGAACGCAATCACTATATTTCGATTAACAAATGCATTTACAGCATATGCCTTCTTAATAATTTTTTCCAGGAATCCTGACATATTATATAACAGGTCGCACGTTGGCTTCGTCGTTACCACGGCTACAAATATCATCAGGGGTCTGGGCTTGATTTAAAAACTGAGACGACTGTCTGTGAGGAGTTTTCACGTTATCCACGTTTATGAGTGGGTATCAGCCTGGTGGTCCTGTTTCCATCCACAGACAAAAGATGTGTAGATTATGAAGAATTTCCCATAGTGTTCAAGGATGAGCATTTTGTTTGCGATTGCCAGGGAAATTAAGTATTTCAGGAATAAGAGTGAATGTGGGTGGGATGCTCTTTTAGGGTTGGTGTGTGTTTGTTGGGCCGAATGGCCTGTTGCCATACTGTCGGTATTCCCAATTGGACAAACAGTTTAAGGTTCCTCTGTTCCTCGGTGCGGGTCAGAGTTTTATTGTTCACCATGCATGTTATCTTCTCGTTTGTCCTGACAAAGCACATCACCTGGCATATCTCCAGGTTGAAATGCATTTACCTCTGATCATCTATCTGCAAGCTATGACTATCCTCCTCACTATTTATCACGACAACATTTTATTTGTGCGTGAAATGATCAATCACACATCTGATTGTCTTCCAACAACGATGCATTTGTCTCTTAGGTCGATAAATAGCTTGGCTGTTGGATCGAAGACATCACAACTCTACAAGATCGAAACTTTTTTTTAGTTGATGCCGATATAAAACATGGAGATAGACAGTTCATTTCCTATAACCATTTGCTCTGAGGCTTTTAATGAGAACGGCCTTTCCAGTTTCGAACTAGGCAATATGTACCATCTGCAAATAATTCAATGAACCCAAAAGAATCAAGGTCAAGAAACAATACAATGAGTAAAAAAAGTCATTGCAAGTAATGGTTATGGCGCGGTGTCGGATAATTATTTTTCGATCTTTCCCTACTGCAAATGTGTTGCTGGTCAAAGCACAGCAGGTTAGGCAGCATCTCAGGAATAGAGAATTCGACGTTTCGAGCATAAGCCCTTCATCAGGAATAAGAGAGAGAGAGCCAAGCAGGCTGAGATAAAAGGTAGGGAGGAGGGACTAGGGGGAGGGGCGATGGAGGTGGGATAGGTGGAAGGAGGTCAAGGTGAGGGTGATAGGCCGGAGTGGGGTGGGGGCGGAGAGGTCAGGAAGAGGATTGCAGGTTAGGAGGGCGGTGCTGAGTTGAGGGAACCGACTGAGACAAGGTGGGGGGAGGGGAAATGAGGAAGCTGGAGAAATCTGAATTCATACCTTGTGGTTGGAGGGTTCCCAGGCGGAAGATGAGGCGCTCCTCCTCCAGCCGTCGTGTAGTTGTGTTCTGCCGGTGGAGGAGTCCAAGGACCTGCATGTCCTCGGTGGAGTGGGAGGGGGAGTTACTCGATCTTTCCCTACGCCTATAACATCAATACTTTTAACCGTGCCTGTATCTGTGTGTTGCAGGAAATATATCAGTGACTTGGAGTTTTTATTGTTAGAAAAAATTATCTCCAATTCATGACTGAGTACTTGTGTCGAGAGACTCTCCGTTTGAACATTTTTTATCCATAGAGATGAACGAGTGCCTTTTAAATGTTCTTAATGTACTCACAATAAACACTTTCTCTGGAAGATCATTCTATATGTGCACCACCCTCTAAACAGAAAATGCTGCCCCTCATGTCCGCTCTTATTTTTCCCACTAATCTTAAACTGATGCTATACATTTCTTGATTCCATAATCTTGGGAAAAAGACAAAGTGAATCAATACTTCTCATGATATTATACAATTCTTTGAGCTCCCCTCTCTATCTCGGAAGCCTTATCGTCAGGAGTCCAAGCTTGTCCAAACCCTGGCTATATCTCAGACCGCTGAGTCCTGAAAACATCCTTGCTAATTTGTTAAACACTCTTTCCAGTTAAATAACAGTTTTCCTTTAACAATTTGGCTAAAACTGAACACAATGCACCTTGTGCGGCCTCATCAAAATCCTGTAAAACTACACTATAACTTTGAAACGTCGATACTCAGTGGATTAACCAATGAGGCTGCCAAACAATTTTTTCATTGCCATATCGATCTGTGGTACCACTTGCAGAGAACTGTGCACCTGATCTCCAAGGTCACTCTGTTCCACTAATCTCCTTACAGCCCTACAATTCAGCATGGACGTCCTAACTTGATTTGATTTTGAAAAATACAAGACCTCACACTTATTTATATTTCACTCCGATTTGCCCGCGTCCCAAACTGACCAAGTTTCTGCAGCAAGTTCTGATAATCTTATCAATGTGAAGGATATCTTCTATTTTGAACCTTCTACAAGATTACTAATCAAACCTTGTACATTCTCTTCAAATTCATTTACATAAATAACAAATAGAAATGAGCATATTCACAGGTCTCCCGTCCAACAAGCATCGTTCCACTATTAAAAACTTCATCCTACCATTAAGAAAAAAGTGCATATACTTTGCCAGATCACCCAGCATCTATGCAATCTTACTTTCCAAAGCAACCTCCCACGTAAAAGATGACCAAAGGCCTTTACATGCAAACAAACTGCTCCAACCAACCTTTACATTCTTTGGTCTATTTCCACCAAACTTCGCCTTGCTGCAATTTCGGACTCGAACCTTGGGAACGGTTTTCTTCCTGTCCAGAACAATATTGCAGGTATTAGAACCATGGCCACTCGTTTCAAACTGTTCTGCCACTATCATCTCCAACATCTGCTTTGCACTATTTTCCAAGATAGGTCGAGATTTGCCACTTGCCGAGTAAGACAGTTGATGTGTTGCTTAAAGAAAAGTTCCTGATCGGACTTCACATTTTCACACCATCTAAGCTCGGAAATGATCTGTTCGTACCAGCCCACATTCTTAAAATTAAAATCCCCAAGCAAGACAACCCAATTGTTCGAGCCAGCTCCTGAAATCTCCATGCATATTTAGCCCACTGATTCCCGGTGTTTATTTATTCATTGTTCAGTAAAAAATATAATTTTAATTTTCAAAAGAACCTTGTAAATTTTAAATGACAGAGCGGAAAGAAGGCGAGTATTCAGAGAGTGGAATGGGTAGCCTGGATAGTCTTCTTCCCCAATACACAAAATGTTCTTTCGGACCCACTTAGAGTTCTCTGATAAGATTGGCGTGTCACGGTGCCTCAGTGGTGAGCGCTGCCGTCTCACAGCGCCACGTGACTGGGTTTGATTCCATCTTCGGGACACATTCTGAGTGACGTTTGCGCATTATATCCGTATCTGCAATTGTTTCCTCCTGCAATTCTGTTTACATCCTACAATCCAAGGATTAGTCCATGTTAAATTGTGCATAGTGTTCAGGGATGTGCATGTTAGGTGTACTAGTCAGAGGCAAATCTCGACGAGTGGGAATGTATTTCCTGGAGACTTGTTAGGCTGCAAGACCTGTATCCACGCAGTCTGGATTCTAAGATCAGAAAAGCATATGTCAGGAAGGATATGTTGACATTGGAAGAAATGCAATTTAATTTTACGTTAATGATGTCTGGACGTCACGGATAAAATTTCTAGGGATAGATGATACAATGAGGCCACTTTTTTCAACAATTTTAAAGGGAGTCATGAGATCTGAAGTGTATCTCAGAGACATAATTCGAAAAACGACAGACAGGTGAAGATGAATTATTTTATTCAAGAATTAGCAGGCATAGACTGAAAATTATGTCCACGGACTTTAGAGTTGATGTTAGCAAATACTTCTACAAACAAAGGATGGGTGGTAGATGTTTCAAAATGTCTTCCACAAACGGCATTGGATACTGAATTAGTTGTTGATCTGAAATTTAAGAGAGACATATTTTGCTCATCCAAAAGTAAGCAGGCGTTTGTGCTGTGCAGAAAGGGAACTCAATGTTGAATCCTGAAGACTGCAGGGAACTCCAAGTAGAAGGTTGTTTGTAGATTCAACAGAACCCAGGGCACTCCAGAAAATGAGTTTTGACAGGTCACAGGCGACTATTTCACTTGTGGGTGAAAAGCTATCGTAGGAGAAGGGGGCGTATTGTCACTTAACGTTGGACCTCTGCAAGGTGTTTTGTTGTCTCCAATAATTTTCCAAATGCGGTGAGGAAAACTCGATTTATTTCCCCCTAGAGAGCTTTTACTGCGTTTTTAAAAGTCAATTTGGAAACGTTGGAAGTTGAAAATCAGTTGCCCTGTGCCTCCAACCAGGAAATGTGAAAACCTGCATAAGAGTGATTTTACAACCGCAAGCCCTGACGACAAAAACATTTTGGACAGGGGCTATTGGATTCTCTCGAGTCCTTTTTCCTTCCATCTGCAACATCGATTTTGCGGCATAGAGAATTGTGGCAAATAAAGAAACACTAAAGGCCGTTATTTCTGCGCTGTAAGGAAACACAAGGATCTAAATGTTCTCGTCCCAGACTTCACCGTTTGGCAGGACTAATTTAAATTCAACTTTCTATAAATTGACATCACAAGTACCTGTCTAAAACATTTTGAAATTGCCGGGTAGCTTCTTCCTCCAACACCTTGACATTCAGTCTCAGAGATTCGCAGAATCAGACAGTACAAGAAAAGCCTTTCACATACTGAGTCTTTATCAACTAAAAGCAACACCTACTATCCATTGACTCTCGTCCCACTTTGCCTCACGGGAGGCATGGCTTCGAATGTTATGAATTTCAAGTGTTTCCTCACGCACCATTAAAAATATTATGAGATAACCAGCTTCAACTACTCTCACGGGCAGTTTAAAGACATATCCTCATATATTCTCGAAACCTCGAATGACTTTCACCTAAATATGATGGCCCTGTTCTGTCACACTGCGGCTAAGCGGAAGAAGATTCTTTTGCTCAGCTTATCCACGTCTATCCGAAGCTTGCTCACATCAGTGACATCCAATTTAAACCTTCACTGCTCCAAACTATTCAAGTAAACTATCCAACCTCTCTTCATTCCAAACTGATCCATCCCGAGTAACGTCCAGCTGAATCTCCGTTTCACCTCCTCTCCACTGGAATCAAATCCAACATAAACCATGGAGACTAGAAATATGCCGTCTCCATCAGTGCCCCACTTAATGTCCTGCTCATCCCCAAAAGAAGTGGAAACTGAAATGAACTTTCCTTATAATTCCCGCATAGAGTACGACAACTTTAGACAACATATCCCTTCCCAAAACCTGTGCCATCAAAGATGAGACATTATTAAGGGCAATGATGGAATACCCCCATTTGCTGAATTGTATGCTCATCAAATGTCAGTTATGAAATTTGACCGTTTAGCAACTCACCATTCGTCGACACATAATACCGAAAATTCTCTCCCTCGCTCTATCCATCGGCCATGATGTAGTATCACAACTGTGTGTACCATCTATCAGATACGCTGCTTTAATTGTATAGGCTCTTAAGGCAGCATCATCCAAACACACGATCACAACGAACACGAAGGTCAGCATCTTTGCAGATAGGATTAGAGAGGACAACTTCCTGTTACTTCTTTCAATTGGTAAATCACGCTATGACGAGGCAAGATAGGCTGTAAATGGCAGCTGTCGCTTTTGACTACTGCACCAAATCGTCTGCCTGCCCAGCCTTCTTGAAGGAACTGTGTGTATGAACACCCCTAATCCTCTGTGCTTGATAAATCATTGAAAGAAGACACGTCAGATCGGGGAGAATCTCGCCAAGTTAGAGACAAAACAGGGTCAGTAGCATGACGGTGGTGATGGAATTTGTGAATGACTGGAAAGAAGCGGCGTACTGCAGGAAAATACACTCAGTCCCTTCCTTGTTTGCAATGCTATGTTAAGAATGTCGATGAAAACATAAGGGATGACAAGAAAGTATTCCAGATGGCGCCAAATCGGTCAAGTGATTGACAGAATGTCAGCAGTCTGATGCGTTAGGAGGACGCTGATGGACTGGGCAGATCAGTGGCATTTGATAATTGATCCTGTTGAACTTGAGCTTTTCAAGAAGTAATGAGATAAGGGAGTACTCAATGAAACGCTGGACTCTAGGCAGCTCAAACTGTTCTTGCGCTTTGCGTCGTCAAGATCACTGACGGTGGGAGATCAGATTAATAGGGTAATCGGAATGAGATATCGGAAATTTGATTCAACATTCGCATCATCAAATCGAAAAGGCGATGCCATAGGTGATCGAACGCTGGACTATTCTTCAAGGACACAGGTAACTTTCTGGGGACCCGGTTCTGGTCCTACTCTCTGAAAGTAGTGGTATTCATTATTTAAGAAAATCCAGAAATAAGAGCTGGTGATAACGAAGAACCCATTGGCGCTTATTGAAAAAAAAAGCACATTTGCTTCCTGACTGACTTTTCTGGAAGGGTACTGCCATCCTTACCTGGAAATTTCTATATATGACTCCAGACACACAGCAATATTGTTTACTCTTAACTGCCTTATGCGCCAGTAGATATGCACAATAAATGCTGGCTAATGCAGAGATACCCTCCTCTTGTGAAAGACTGGAACAACATAATATGGAAGTGATGATGACAATGAAATATGGTAAAGCGAACTGTTAAAAAGGCTAGCTCAGAACACAACAAGACATGCATCAAATGGTCAAGTGAGAAGGAATATTAGATTAATTTGGAAAATAGATTGGATAGACAGATAGACAGACAGATAGGTAGATGCATAGGTAGATCGATAGATAGCTGGATAGATAGGCAGATCGGCAGATAGAGGTAAAAACAGGTAGGTTGATACATAGATAGATAGATGGATAGATAAATAGGCAGACAGATTGAGAGTTAGATAGATGGAGAGAAGGACACATGGACAGATGGATAGATAGATC